>NW_008670972.1:121764-134692 GCF_000695815.1 Acanthisitta chloris
ACCCACATCACTTTGCATCCTGCCTCTCACACATCTGTAAGGATAAACCAGACATAGTTGATTTTCTTTGGTTTCTTTGGGATTTTTGTTTGCATTGTTGTTTTGCTTGTTATTGGACTGCTTACTCTGATAAGCTGTGTCCATGAAGCTATTAAACATGAGTATTTGTCCTTAGCAGGCACAAATTACTGTCTGGGTCATTCCCATCATACACACACTGTACCTCAAATGCTCCTTAGTCAGAAAACACAGTGTCCACACAAGCTGAATTTACTTGGGTTTTTTTGTTTGTGGGGGTTTTTTGCATACATAGAGAGGAGGAGATCTCTCTCAGGCTCCTTGCTTCTGTCTGCTCCCTAAAAAACACATTAATCACCCAGACAATGTAACTGAACTCCAGGCTGCTGCCTTTTGCCTTGAAAAATGTGCTTTCCCCTCTGCAATATCAGTATCTGGGAAGTAAGGCGGTTGTCATTGTGTTTTTCTGAAATCTGACATAGTCCGGGGAGTTTCTCCTCTTGGGATCACTGACTGGGTCCAAGAGCTTGTCTGAGGAATGAATAAAATCTTCATTACTGATAAGCTGTGCAGTGCAGTGCTCTGTCCTCCACCACACCTAACCTGGATGAACCTTGTGTTATGGTACAGACAAGTCCTGCTTTGGTTCAAAGCAACTGTTTTTATTGTTTAAATTGACTTTTCACATTTTTCACCCTGACCCCATTGCATTGCTGCCCATACCACCATTAAAGGGCTATCTCATTCCACTTGAGGCCATGAGGGTTTCACAAAGTGCATAAAATGTCAGGCAGAGATGAATCACAAATGGTGCAAACAGACTATTAAGCCATGTATGAGGAAAACATCCTTCTCCTGACAAATCCCAGATCCAGCCTAGCAAGGTTATTGACAGAAAAGTCAAACCAAAACATGGACAGCGTTGCATGGAGGGTCTCGGCCACCATACAACACCATGAGGCTCAGTGAGAGGAGGAGAGGATGGTCTCAGAGTGTCCTGAAGGATGTTGGTGGCCAGGGTCTTGCTGCAGACTGATCAAGTGAAGGATAATCAGGAAACTGTCCTTCTTTTAGAAGAATCAAAAAGAACAAGACTGAAAATTAATTTTTTAAAATGAGTTTTCATCCAGGTTTCAGAAAAAATAAGTGGGGGAAAAATTGCTTGCAAAAGACCTAACTACTGGTCTGCTGGGGTCAAGGAAAGCACGTCTGCATGGTGTTAGGGTGTAATATCTGGTAAGAAAGGGAGATAAGGGGGGAAAGGGAGAAGGAGAAGGCACAGGGGAAATCTGGAGACAGAGATTGGTCTCTCAGAAGTCATTTATTCTCCTGGGTTCTGTGCTCTGGATGATGGAGAAAGTCACGCAGCTCCCACCTTCCATCTACCAGGGCTGCAAATCTTAATTTAAGATGGCAGCTAAAATTACTTCCTCTAGACTGACAAACCCACTCAGCTCTGGGGCCAGTGACTGAGACATTTTGCAGTGAATGCCACTTACTGTGAGTGAAAGGCTGTTGGAAAAAGAGACAACCGATTTAGCCTCTCAACCTTTGCAGAAGCAAAGAGGTAGCCAAGAAAGAAAATGGTGTGTGTAACACAAGGAGGCAAAGGGAGGCAAATGGAAATGTTAAGTGGAAGCTACTGAGTGGGCTTTGTCCTCTTTGGAGTATTGCTTCCCATGGATGCTGATGCAGCAAAGCAACTTGCCACAGTGCCTGGCAAGACTTGGGTGAACTGAGTCTTTGTGTCCTTTAGAAGTGGCATGGCATGTAATGCAGCATTCCTTGAATGCTGAGTGATTCTAACACCTTCCTGGGGACACTGAGAAGACAGCAAGGAGGTGTGCAATGAAAACCTGTTGTTCAGATGCATAAACATACACTTGTCTGTTGTGATGAGTTTACTGCATGACCCCATCACACCTGCCTTAATCAATCTTAATTTGGCTTTGAACATGGATAGATGGCTCAGCAGTTTTCATTATGGCAATGCCATCAGCACAAGTGATGAGCTGTAGAAATTTCCCCTCCAGCCTTATGTCTTCATGCTTAAATGGTTGGCCAGGAGTTGCTGATTTTCACACTGGGAGGGGAAGGATCAGCCTGGGAAGGCTGACCAGAGACTGCCACACTTGGAAAAAAGTGGGGAAGAGATTTCCCTCATCAATTCTTGCTTTTAACGCTAACAACCTGGCAGTGCCTCCAAGCTCACTGTTTCCTGCAGCCAGGCCTGTGTTTGTGGTTAGTACTGAAGTTCACCCTGCTGCTGAGCAATTCCGCTTGTTATTTTAAAATTATAACACCAAAAAAATAATCAGTGTGATTTTTTAGAGCAGGGAATAAGCCAACTTTTTCCACATTTGATGAAAATGAGACTCTTGCTCTACCAGCAGTTATGGTTGTGATGTTGATGCTGCTGAGTGAAACTGGTTGCTCTGCTTAAGGCAGGTGGCTGCACTGGAGGGTCCTTCTGGCCCTAAAATGGATTAATAACCCTTTAAAAATAATTTAATTTTTTTCACGTGTATTAGAGGAAGTTGCAATGAGCTGAAATGGGCTCAGGGAGTACCCAGGGAGTATTCACATCCCTATGATATTGTGCTGCCAGATCGTCTCACTGCCAGTATTAAACTGGCAGCATTTATTGGTTTACAGCAATGTCTGTAGACCTCCTGTAGCTGATGTGCTATAGACCTCTTGCTGCCTTGCTGACCACTACCTCCCTGCTGTTTCCCCATCTGCTGCACACAGCTGTCAGACAAACAGAAATTGCTCTCTCTCAGCTTACTTGCCAGCAAACCCCAATAGTTCTTTGATGCTTCCCTGGTGCAGAGAGTATGCAGAGCCACTCAAAACCACCTCTGCTGAACTTTAGCAAGGGGACCCTTCATTGTGCAGCACCTGCAGTGTAGAGGGCCCAAGTGCTTCCCTGGAAGGGCAGCTTTTGCTTAGGGAATGATCAGGCTGTCAGAAAAAGAACGACTAAAGTGCTGTGTCACCTAATATCAGGCTGTGATGTCCTCATTCAGAGCAGTGCTGACAAGAGAAGGCTCCAACTTCTAGGGGAGTGCACTGCCAGCATATTCACTCAGCTGTGCTGCTCTCCAGAAGCAGAAGAAGGGGAAGGAGGGCATTTGCTGCTGCTCCAAGCACTAACACTGCCTCATGTCATCATCTTTTCATCCTTGGTCCAAGTTTCAGCAAAGAGAAATACTTCACATACCAGTTATTACCACCATAATTTTCTTTTACAGACTAAAAAGAAATGCTGAAGCTTCCCTCATCTGAGTCATAAGATGCTGGCAGTGCAAGTTTTTTAACAGGCAAAGATGCAAAAATTGGCAGTAATTTGTAAAAAAAAATTCTAATTTTTTACAGGACTTGTGTGGTTCACACCAAATTTGCTGGGGGAAAAAATGTTCCACTTCCACGGGCTGGAATGGCAATGTTTTCCTGAGCTCTGACTCAGAGCCCTTGATAACAGGGAACCAATGATATGTTTGGAGCTGTGCAATCCAGAGGCTAAACAGCAGCTGAAGACCAAAGTGCGGTTCAGTGCTGCTGGGGAGACCACAAGATCGTTGTGGAGCAAGTCTCATGTTGTTTAGGGGCCAGCTCAAACAGAAGCAAAAATTTTCCAGACGCTCATTCTAGCGAGGATGGAGGCATGCTCAGAGAAAGAAGCCAATCTGCAAGCTGTGAGATGATGGCAGAGGTTGCCCAGAGAAGTGGACACCTTATCCCTGGAAGTGCTCAAGACCAGGCTAGTTCAGTCTTGGAGCAACCTGGCCTAGTGGAAGGTGTCCATGCCCATGGCAGGGAGTTTGAACTAGGTGATTTTTAAGGTCCCTTGCAACCCAAACCATTCTTTGACTCCATGATTCTATGATCATCTCCAGGACATCTCAGCTACATCCATGATAATAAAAGAAACAGGACCAGAGCTGAGCATCCCACAGATGCCTGTGCTAGTCTGTACTTTAATGTTGCTTGTATCCTGCTGTTCTGCCATCACACGAGCTGCCCAGTTCTTCTGCAGGGAGTTCAGCATGAGCAGAAGAAAATGCAAATCATAGAGGCTGTGGATATTGTCTCCCTGGACTTTAGTAAAGCCTTTGACACTGTTTCCCACAGCATTCTCCTCAGGAAAGTGTTTGGGTGGGGTTTGGATGGGTGTACTCTTTGCTGGGTAAAAAAATTACTGGATGCCTGAACCCAGAGGGTGGTGGTGAATGGAGTTACATCCAGTGGGTGGCTGGTCAATAGTGGTGTCCGCTAGGGCTCAGTACTGCAGCCAGTCCTGTTCAATATCTTTATCAATGATCTGGATGAGAGGATCAAGTGTACCCTCAATCAGTTTGCAGATGACACCAAGCTGAGCAGGAGTGTTGATCTGCTGGAGGGCAGGAAGGCTCTGCAGAGGGATCTGGACAGGCTGGATTGATGAGCCAATGGTATGAAGTTCAACAAGGCCAAGTGCCAGGTCCTGCGCTTGTCACAACAACCCCTTAATATACTGCTAAAGCAGCTTAGGCAATCTCCTGCAGGGGTTTGGTGGGATCTGCTTTTTCCACCTACTCTCGAGTGGATTTAATTCTTCCCTCCAAATATCCATAGCCTAGATTGGGCAAAGTTGAGGCCATTTGACTGGAGTCTCTGACAAATGCCTGTCATTGTAAGGAAACGAAAACCAGTCCCAAGTGGTACCAGGGCTTTGCCATGGCTCATCTGTTCCTCACCACAAATTCTGCACTGTGGTGCTCAGAGTCCACCTGGAGCAGATCAAAGGGGCACCCTTGCAGGCTGGCTCAGCTGGCTGCTGGCCGGTGTAACTGAGCACCTTCCCCTTCAAACCACAAATGGCAAGAGTGTGACAGGCTTTTCCTGTCCTTCTTTTATTTCCCTTTTTCTCCTGTTTCAGTGTGGATGACAAATAATGTTTTAGGCTCATCGAGGAAATGACCTCAGAATTTAAGTTCTTTCCTGGGGCGGCTTTTAATATTTAAATATATGTGTGCTTTTCTGCTCCTTTCTTCTCTCCTACATATCCGATAAACAGCTTCCCCTCTAGAAAGGAGCAGAGGATGATATCATAGCTCAGTGAAATGCACTTGTTGCTTTAGCCCTCCTTGTGTTTCTAAGGGCTCACTCAAATTTCACTGAACTTGGCCCTAATTCAAAGCCTCAAATGATGGATCACTGGGCCAGATTTCTCCTCTTGCTTTTGAAATTCCAGAGGTATATAAGGCATGAAAATTATTAATGCTGTGATTTTACTAGGGGATGTTAAACATTACCAATCATGAACTCTTGAATGTCAGTATTTACCATGACCACCTTGCTGGCTCACTTCAGCATTTCCCTCTCTGTGAGGTTTGGGTCATTACAGCAGCTCTGTCAGGTGGAGATAGACTCATTTCTACTTTATGGAAGGAAGGAAGGAAAAAAGCAGAATTTTTCATAGGGATAAGAGTCACCTACCCATAGCTAGCCAGATTAGCTAGCTCCTATTTTAATCAATGAAGAGACACTGGCACCTTGGTGGGGCAGATCATAAATGTCCACAACATGTTCTGGAGTCTTAGAATCATCATAGAATCATAGAATGGCCTGGGTTGGAAGGAACCTGAAAGACCACCTAGTTCCAACCCCTATGCCATGCACAGGGACAACTTTCACCAGACCAGGTTGCTCAGAGATCCATCCAGCCTAGCCTTGAACACTTCCAGAGATGTCCCATCCACAGCTTCTCTGGGAAAACTGTGCTAGTGCCTCACCACCCTCACAGGGAAGAATTTTTTTCTAATATCTAGTCTAAACCTGCCCTCTGTCAGTGTGAAGTCCTTCTCCCTTGTCCTGTCACTACATGCTCTTGTAAATAGTCTCTCTTCCTCTCCTCATTGAGTAAAGATGTAGTTGGAGCGTAGTGAGATGAAATCTGCCTTAGCTGATGGCCCACATTGACAGTTTGTGGGATAAAAAGCAATTAAATCATCCTCTCCCACACCTCTGAGCTTCATGGTCACTTCTTAAGAGTTCCAACTCATGCCTGTGAGCTCAGCCCTACCCAAAACCCAAGACCAGGTCTGTGGGCCACCTGTAGAGAAACATTTGCAGAACAGTGATTGAGGTGCTATGCATCATGGGAACAGTGGTACCCTAGATTTCACTGGAGAGATAAACAACTAGCCAAGAAAAGATAACTTCAAGAAGAATATATTTTAGGGTTGCTTATTATTATGGTTACTGCTAGACTAAGTCTCTTCTGTTGCACAAAGAAGGGAATATTATGCAGCTTTGCAGCCTTTCATTAGCAATATCCTTCCCAGGCCAGCAAGCCAATGTTTTATGAAAAGACACGTGGCACTTTTTAAAGATTAGTTATCACAAACCACTTGATTTCTTCTGATCCTATCCAAAGTATTTCTATAAAACTGAAGATTATTAAAAATGTCAATTAAGAAAATCCATTATCTTCAACTTCATCATGCAATCATCAAAGAAAAAAGAGGGAGACCCATGGTGCTTGATATGTTTTATCTCAGTAGTTGATCCAATCTGCATCTTGTAAATGAACTTAATTTCTGTAAAGTCTCTGAGCACATCACAATGAAGAAGTCAGAGTAACTCTGTTTAAGAGTGATTCCAAAGAAGACAGATCCACAGGAGCTCTAAGGAGGGTTAGGTATCAGGTTTGCATCCAAACCTCAGTCAGTGGAAAAAGGATGACATCTCTGTGATTACATTTCTCCAGCCATTAATTCTTTTGCCACCTGGATGTAAAGCACTACTTCCTACTTCCTCCAGAGGATTCAGTCATCGCGTTTGTGCAGCAACAGTGATAAAAAACTCTACCATTCAAGCTAGGCTCAGGATAAATATATTTAAAGACAGGCAGACAAGCTGAAGCAAAGGCAGTTGGTTATGGGAGACTGCTAAATGCCCACAGATGAGATAGACTCATTGCCTTGAGACAAGGTGTGAATAACATTACAGGGCTGGAGATGATTTTTTGAATGGCTCAAATGCTGGTTTTATATGTACAGGCACTGTTGTGCTCCATCCCACTGTTGCACACACCGCACCCATGAGGCAGTGCTTTGAGGCTACTGGGACCTTTCTTAACCAAATCATAACTGAAGAAGCTTCACAGCCAAATCACTGCAGCTGACTCCATTTGACCTTTGAGACCAGGATGAATATCAGTCCAGAATTGTGAGAATGAAAAAATTGGGAGACTGATAAACTAAGAAAGCTATGCTCAAAATGACATTGTGCAAGTCTCACTAAGCACATGCTTTCATTAATAAAGAAAAGGAAGTAATACACCTGAAAACTCAAATAATGCATAGAGTTTCCAGCTTGCAGCTGGAGATGTTGGTTATTTCTGCACCATTTGGGCATGTTTAGTATGGGAGAAGTCCTATATGCACACACTGAGAATTTCTTTTAGCACAATTTTAATGAACTGCTCATGTCATCGAGGAAGAAATAATCCAAGTAGAAAGGTCAGCAAATGAAGTTTCAGCCAGGGCAAAGCAGCAAAGTCATAACTGAAAAAAAAAAAGAGCAGTAGACATCAAAGTAAAGATGATGTGATTTTCGACACACCTGGATATCACTTCTCCCTCAACTCACCATCAGTGTTCCATGTCAGCAGAAATACATTGGACCCCTCAAGTGCTATAGCAAGGACTTGGGAACAGATCCAGGGTGCAGTGAGAGCTTTCAATAACCTCAGTGATCATGAACTCAGGCCCAGGGTGATAGAGCATGGGTTTGCTCATTTGGGTTTTGTTTCTCAGGTAAAACTTTTCACCTCCTCTTTTGGTGAGAACAAGTCATTAGACATTTCTAGGATCTTGACTTGCTTGCATGAGTTGACAGCCCAAGAGCATTTGCCAAAAGTTGGGAAAATGCCAAGTTTTCATTAAACCTCTTGTAAACCCCAAACTGCCGTCCTGCGAGGCTACATCTGGCAAGGAAGCCATCTGTGATTCGTATAGTCTTGCTCCAACAAAACGACAACAGTGTGAAAAACTCTTTTCTCTGGTCAGCAGTGAACTGTAAAAGTAACATTAGTAATAGCTTCTGCAGGCTCAGTAATGACATAATTGACATTGGCTGAAAGCACAAGCCCCAGCTGCGAGGTCTTGCCAAGGCTCTGGATTGATTCATATCATCCTTCAAAAATACAGGTCATAGTCAATCGCCCTCTTGGATGCTGCTTCTTATGTCAGTGGTGAGACTGCTCTCCTCCTGAGCAGTGACTGCAGCACAATCTCAGAGTATGAGACTCCTGACCCCAACCCTAGCAGAAAAAAAAACCTAAGAGAAAAAAAGGGCTGCTCTGCTTGACTGAAGCCATTTGCTTGATCCATAAACAAGGTCTGTATTTCCAATTGTTTAAAAACCTGCAGTTTCACAGTGAAGTGCACATTGCACCTAGTAATCTCTTATATCTATAGCAACATGACCCGGTGCATTTTATTTAATGCAGAGCCCTAGTAAGGAGACTGGGCTCTAAGCCATCTGCACATATGTTTCTTGGATGCCTGATATTTTCATTTTGCTTCAGATGAGCTGCACTGTTAGGGGGCTCCCATTTATAGCATCCGGGATTTTTTCCAGTATATGTTGTGCTCACCCTGTCTGCAAACCTCTCTTTCCCCCTCAACCTCCTTCACCCCCACGACTCAAAAAATACAAACCCCAGCAGATGTCCATAAAAAAAAAAAAAAAAAAAAAAGAGAGAGAGACAAAAAGCACTGATTTGCTCAAATCTCTTGCTAAAGAAATCATTCCCCAGCTCCCTTTGTATTAAAAGCTTGAGGCCCCTGTTTTAGAGAAATCCTAGAAATACAATTTGAAGACCTCAGTGGGACTGTGCAGCACTTAGAGACTGTGTGCTTACTGATGGGGAATGTTTAGGAAAACAACACTTAATGCCACCAAGGTTTCCATTTGCACCTTTTCTGTTCTACACCTTTTCATGGAGTGCCTGGCTTGCAATGCAGGAGCTTTTCCTGCATTATTTAGACGAGTAAGTGACAAAAAAACACCAGACCCTAGCCTGAACCCTTTACTCAGTCTTTAGACCTTCCTGATTCAGGCAGCGAGTAAGTGGGAGGTTAACCAGCTGAGGGAAGACCAAAAGAAGATGAAAAAAAATCAGAAAGGTAGCAAAGGACTATCAGACAGCCCAAACCCAAGTGCCTGATTCCAACTCTCCCCCGTGGCATGAAGAAATCCACATTTGTGAAGATCAGAGGTGGCTCTTTGTTGAGTGATGGGCTCCAGGATGCAGGAGGGGGACAAAAGACCACTGATAACATGATTTTTGTTTTAAAGTATGTCAGAGCCAAGTGGTCAAATTCAGAGTGGGTATCAAGGGGTGTACCTCTCTCAAACCCCCTCCTTCTCAGAGCGCCTGGGATTTTGATGTGGGAAAAGGTGAAAATATCAAAGCCCACACCTGAGCTGAGGTGTGATGAGCCAGTTGTTCTTGAGGTGCTATTAATGAGGGCTGGGCTGGCAGGTGAGACATCTCACTATGCTGTTTGTTGTTGTAGTCATGAGGTCACATCTGCTCCCTCTCTGCAGCCCAGGTCTTTGTCCCTGTGCTTGCAAGACTCCCGGGGCCAGAATAGCAAAGGGATTTATTTCTCTGAGCTCCATTTCTTCTGCAGTTCCCTCCTCCTGCCAGCCCCAGAGGCAGAGCCCACACAGGCTGCCAGACTGACTGCTTTCCCAAAGCCAGCACTTGAGACCAAGGTCAGGATGCTGGGAACAGATTCCCAATATGCCCTTCTATGGCTATAGTGTCCATTGGCTCTTCCCTTTGGCGTAGTTTGATGTTCCCATGGGCTGCAATCTGTGGTCTCTTTTTTGTTTCACACTGACTCCTCAACATGAGCCTTCGGGGTATCTTCATGGCCAGCTTGTTGGGTGGGAGACAGGGAGTTCATAAGTTTGCTGGGGCTTGTCTGCCAGAGCTCCCAGCTGGCAATGCAATGCTGCTCCACAAAGGGAAGGTCATGGTCTCTTTTCAACACCAGTGCTGTTGGAGGATTACACAAGCCTGTCATGAGGCAGGGATGAGTCCCCAGCATGGTTTTGTAATGTGGATATGCCAGGACAATAGAGCTCAACTGATGTTTTCCAAAAATAAAGCCATCCTCCCCCCAGCATGGCCTGAATGATGCAAGGCTTGAAAGGCTCCAGCATCTCCTGCGCTGGTGCTGGCTCTGTTGAACAACATTCCTCTGCTGCTGAGGAGAGACCAGAGGCACCAGGAATGACAGACACTCTCCATGTCATAGGCACAGCCTAAGGACAGCATTTCTTAGTGTGCTTAGAAATGCCCAATGTTTTGGGACACCACTGGCCAGATTTCCTCAGACAACGGGGACATGAGGTTGGCCACCCCAGAGCTGCCTTCCTAGCACACTGGAGACCTTTCTGCACTGAGGATTTCAGCTTGATGATACCCTGCAAACCACTCCCTTGGGAGCCCTCTGGCCCCTTCAGACCACTGTTCCCACAGGCTGGCTGAGCATTAATTCATTGGCCTTGCTAAAGTGGGGTCATAGCTGATTGCAAAAGGGAAAATGTGTAATGCAGGCAGGGAAATAGGCAACATGAGCAGAAATCTGGTCAAGGGTGGTCACTTCCTCCATTTGTATGAGGATTCAGGAAGTCCATTACAAAGTGCTCCATCACTGTCACCTAATTCCAGCTAGATTACAGAAGATTTATAGTTCAGCTCCTTCTACCCCCTGCCTGCATGTTGCAGAGGGTGGTGTTATCAGTCCCTCAGTGTGCGCCAGGTAGAATTTCCCATGGCTTTGAGGACCTCTCTTTTACTCTCTAATTCCTTAATAATCTGAACCAAATCATCACAGGAGCCATTAGTGTTCTAGATCATGCCAGTGGAGGAAACATGCGGTGGAAACAGCAGATGATGATGACAAGTGACAGGCCTTTGGGCAAAAAAAAGGAATGAGTCTGTAATGCCGACAAGGGACCTGGCTGTGCTGCCTGAAGCAGGGACACCCTTTTAATTTGCTGTTCCTCAAGCTGGTGTTGCTGTCAGTGTACTCCAGAGGCCATGAAGGACTCTGGTGTAAAACACGGGGGGGATAAGCAAGGCCATTACACGCTGCATTCCTGTCTTTGGCCCCAACCTTGTGGTCCTGAGGAATTTAATCTGATGTCCTGATGATTTATGGCTTCTTTTGGTTTTTTTTCAATCTCTTCCCAGGTAACCTGACTTTAATGTGAAATAGCTCTGAGTAAGGAAGTCATATGAGCAACCAAAAGCAAAAGCTGGTATTTGCCATTGTCTTCACACTTCCACTAGGTATTTACACACCTTGAACCCAAGCATCAGGTAGTCTGGTGTTATTAGCTGAGCATCTTGTTAATATTTGTAATTTCAGCAGCTCCTCCACTTTCCCCCAGGACCATGATATACTGCACATGGCTATTCACCATGTAAAATACGGGGTGTCTGTGTGGGGTATTGGTCCATGGAGGGGAAGTAGAGCTGACCCAAGTGCTTCAGTCACATCTGCTCCCTGTCTGGGGCAGTTATAACTGCAGAGGTTGGGGGGGAAGTTTCTACCATACGTTCATCCCTCAAAATGTGGATTTGGGAAGAGAAAGATAGTGAATGGATTAAAATCTGGTGAACAGTTTCTGAAGAAAGAGGGAATGCTGGCCATGAAAAATATCTCTACTTTTCTATCAGTGTTTCTTAAATGCAAAGATTGATCATGGAAATGCTGTAAAGTTTCATTTTGTTGTTTTCTGAATGTTCACCTGTTTCAGATCTGCTTTTCAAAGTGGTTTGGTTTCAAAAATTAACTTGAACCAATGTAAAAGATTATCCAAAGAGATTATATAATCCCCCAATGAAGTATTAAAAAATTACCTCACATCAGGTTCATTCACTAATGAAAGTTTCTAGATTATTTCTTCCCTTTCAGTGCTCAAACAAGTGAAAGATTATAATTGTTCTAGACACAAACTAGTATTCCCTCCCCAGCAGACTATAAGAACTAAAGGAAAAGAAACATAAGCCAAGAAAATGAATTATTAGTATAATAATAAGATTTGCCCATTGACTGTAATGGGCAAATCTTGGTGGCAATGGTGGCAGGACCTCCCTGGACTCGGATCCAGTGGCATGGACCGTTTTCTGTGTCTTCTATCAGAGCTGGTCTGACTGGGAAGTGTCAAAATACCTGGTGGCCCCTCTACTCCATCAGCATGGCTCCTGCCCTGGGTGGCAAGCAGACAGATAATGAAAAAAAGGTCGGATGGCCGGGAGAGCGAAATGTCAGAACAAATGTCTCAGACAGAAATGTGCAGGTTGCTCTGATCTACCCCCTTGAGAAACTGTCTGCTGAAAGACTTGGGTGCTTCTGTACCTTACAGTTCACACGTAATAATTTATGTACATTGTCCAGCACTTTTCCTTGTCATAATCATACAAAGGGTCTTAGTTCACCAGTGAATCTAGATTTTGTGGTCATAGAAAATGCAAGGATAAGCCCTGTGCTTTAACAGAAGAAAAGCACGGTCCTAGAGCCATTTTTCCCATATGCTTCTTCAGGGCTGGCCCTTAGTTCACTGTTGGCCAAAAAAAACCCCACAAAAACTTTTTGCTTTCTATTTCCAGAGATTCTTATTGCACTAAGGACATATTATTATTTTAAACTTAACGGGAATTTAATCAGAAAGGAGTGACGCAGCGACTAGTCACCAGCTGAGCTCTGCAGAGCTCTGATGGATGGGTCCAAGCCCCAGTCCAGCCTGCCAGGGCTCTCTTTTTGGTTTGGAAATCATTACTGCTGCCTCCCACAGAAGGCTCCGTGGTCGTGGCAGCTGATTGCAGTAATGGGAG
>NW_008670972.1:134724-158096 GCF_000695815.1 Acanthisitta chloris
CTCACTCAGCTTCCCTCCCTGCCAAGTCCTATCTCTGCTAGCAAGAGCCTTAAAAAGCCCAAAGCATCTTAAAACTGCAGCAGATGTTTTGTTTTAATGGGGGCAGGGGGTGGGGGAAAGGAGAAGGGGAGGAAAGGGAATCGGTGACAGGCAGTGAAGAAGAAAGGTGGGAGGAAAACCAACAAAATGGAACCATCTCATCTGCTTTTATCCCTCCATTAGCTGACACAGTAAATAAGGGTGGTTCATACTAGTTTATCTGGGAGGGATGCTAAGCTGCTGAATGAAAAACAAGGTGGAAGTGTCCACCAAGTATTTCTCATTGAGTTAGAGCACTTTAAAACAAATCCAGAAAAGTCAGGAAGGTCCCAAAATCTGACCCCAAATTAAACTCAGACCCATTTTGTGCCTCATTAATATTATCCTAATTTTCTATTCTGTTCTCATGCCTCTGAGTTCACCCTGAGATTTTGGTTTAAATGTCTCTGAAATATGTTGTTGTTCAGGTCAAGGGTTTTGCTTTGGCACTCGCTTAACTATTCCTGGCTGTTCCTGTGCTATGGGAGGTCTGAGAGTGTTTCCAGGTTTATCAGCAACTTTATTCTGAAAGTTGCTCCTCTAACCCTGCATTTTTGTGTGCATTGCTGATAACCCATGTCTGAAATAATGATGTGACTGTGTGCTTCGTTGGGATCCACCTGGGTGTGAAAAAAGTACTTACCAGAATGGTCCAGTTTTGCCAGCTCTGTTCCTACTGAGGAGGCTTCTGAGTTAATGAAGATATTTATATGTAATGAAGCAAATCCTCAGTGAAATACCAGTGAGCTTCAGACCCCAAGTCCTGCAGTGGGAATTATTTTGTTGAACATTTCACCCCTTCTCCTATATTCAGCATTCCTCAGGTATTAAGCAAAAAAACAAACTTTGCTTCTTCTTCCCCATCGCCATCAACATCTCTGAAGGTGTCCTCTGTTTTCTTCTTCAGCTCTTACACTCCCAAGTCAACAGCAACATCAAAGAAATCTGCAGAGCTTCCCAAGTTAGTAGCAATGGAAAGAAAATGTGAGACGCCAAGGTTGCTGTGGTATGGTAGGAAAGTTTTGTCAATCTGGTTAGAAGAAACTGTGAACACACACAGTTAGTACAGGCACCAAAAAACACTTCCAACAGCACTCCAGCTCACAGGACTCTTTTAGCAGCCACATTGATTGTGTCTTTTTATATTTTTTTTTAACAGAGAACAGGGATGCACCCTATTTGTTCTTGTGCAGAAGAAACTTGCTGCGGAGAAAACCCACCTGCTTTCCATTTTTAGGGCATTTTTCCATTCTTGGGAAAGACTGTGGACAATTGTCTGGCTATATAAAAGATGTTTTATTTCCTTTCTATTAGAAAAAATGATATGCAGGATTTTCAACTGTTCTGAGGACAAAATATGTGACAAGAATGAATGGCTCTTTTTTCATTAATATCTATGTCTTTTAGCTAAGCTTTTAGTGGAAAAACTGCTCTAAAGAAGCCTAAATATGACTCGAAGTCTGATCCTCTGCTAACTTGGCAAATATCTGAGGATGAAGTATGGAGAAGAGCTAACCTATAAAGTATCCTGTATTTTAACAGCCTGTTTCTCCATTAAGAATTTTGAGACATCAATAGAACGAATTGTCCTGTATTGTATGCTACATGTCTGTGTGCTGTAAAAATATTAATTCTTTTGTCAGCTTGCTACATTAACCCTTAAAGATGTTCCTTATTGCTGGTGCTTCAGCAAAGTCATTGTCCTCTGACCTTTGTTGGAAAGCTGCTGTTGACTTTATGGCTGTGCAGCCACATCATTATTTGTTTTCACCCTCAAGAAGATCCAGATGTTGTTGGTGATTTTATTGTAGTTGCTATTGTTGTTTGCTTCTGAGCTCCTCCAAGGACCAGGATGCTCTCAGATGAAAGAATACATAAACATCAAGCATTTTGTAATTCCAGCCTCATCAGGGTAGGTTCTTCAAGGCAGGGACACCCTGCAAGGGTGATCTCCAGATGGGCATTGCTGCAGCCTGGGTTTCTCTCTGTTGGCAAGTGTTGGTTGCTCTGTCCAGACTTTGAACCTTATTGCTAGGATTTTTGGCACCATATTCACTTCTTCCTGCTTTGTTCTGGGGTAGAGTGACTCCCTGAGTGTCCTGTCTGACCTGGGAAGCTCTGATAGCCCCACCAGCAGCTCTCACTCACACAATATTCGTGCTGTCCTGGTGGTTTCCTGCACACATGACCTTGAGATAACCACTGTCCACTCCAGACTTTGAACCTTATTGCTAGGATTTTTGGCACCATATTCACTTCTTCCTGCTTTGTTCTGGGGTAGAGTGACTCCCTGAGTGTCCTGTCTGACCTGGGAAGCTCTGATAGCCCCACCAGCAGCTCTCACTCACACAATATTCGTGCTGTCCTGGTGGTTTCCTGCACACATGACCTTGAGATAACCACTGTCCACTCCACAAGCAGGTTCCCACCAGGCAGGGACAGCACTAACTGCCTGAGTGGTGGCTGCTCTGCTGTAATTGTCCATGTCCTCACCTTAATCCACAATAAATGCAAGGTAACTTGCTCCAGTTTCATTGAGTCATGAGAACCCCCAGGTCCCATCATTGTTACCCCAGGACCACATTGGGGCAGGGCTGCCACTTTGGAGAGCACCTCAAGCTCAAACCTGCAACAGCATTAGCCTCACAACATGACTCTGAAATACCTATTTTTGACTATGATTTCATGGTGGCTCTGTTTGTTAAAAGAAACAAAACAATAAACTCACTCCTGCCCTTTCCTGGTGCCTAGGGATTGCCAATTCTTCACAACTGCATGTTGGGCTGTGGAGAAATTACCACAATTGAAATTTATTCTCTCTTTCTCCCCCTAAAAATATTGTTTATAGCCAGATCACCTCCAAGATCTGACTCATACCTTGGCTGTGTAATTTGGGCAAGGGGGATGGTGGAGAAACACCATTGTGAAGATGCAGAAGGTGTTTAAGTTGTTCTTGTATTACAACAAATTACTCACTTTAATGATTCAATAATTCTTGACAACCTGCTGGGACGAGCACAAGAGCCCTTGGCTGGTCACACTAACCACCAACCTGATGGTCCTCAGGCTTCAGCTGTGGACCACCAGGACTGTAAGGCATGGAGAGAAGGGCTGTGAAGTGATTGATGACCTTCCTCCCCATGGTGGACAATCAAACATGAAATCCTTGCCACGTATTTGTTCTCAGGAGTGGAAGGAAAAAAAAAGCAACCAACTGGCATTTTTGGAAAACAGTGCAACAAGTGAACATGAATCTTAGCTGGGTTTTTTACTGGTTTTATTTTTTAAAGGGAAATGTGATGGCACAGGTATGGTGGACTCTGGGTCCTCCTTAAAAAGGCTCTATGAACTTCAAGTGAAAAAAATGTTGAGGCAAACTGAATTACTCCAATATTTATGCTGAGCTTTTAATAAGCAAGGGGTAACAGCTGCAAGACTAACCAGGAAAGAACTGAGTAGTCGGTGCTTGACCAGCTTGTGGAAGGTGTTTGTGAGGAGCTGGTGACTGAGCCCTGTGACGTAGGTGGTCCCTTCTAGGTCTACGTGCCTGGAAGTGGCCGTGGCTCTCCCTCAAGCACCATCAGCATTAATGTATTTATGTTCCTTGCCATAGTATGCGAAACAGCTTCACTGGAGCCAACAGGTTTTATACCTGGAAGTCCCATAAGCAATCCCCATGCAAATTCACCTAAGCACTGAGATGATGATAGCAGCAGCAAGGTCTGCAAACACGGCCACCAAGTTGCTTGGTGCGGAGAAATCCAGCAACACAGCACCCCAACAATCTACATTGTCTTTTACCCTCCCCTTATTTTAGTGTTTTACTCCTGAACATATGGAAATCTCTCTGTCTGCTAGGGAGCATTTAGCAGAAGAGTAAATAGGTCCTCCTTTCTCTCTCTTTGTGTTCAAACATGGGAGTTCACATCCTCTGCCTCTTCCTCTCTGCTGCTGGCCCCCTGGAAGAGTAGAAGCACACCCCAGGGACGGCACAACAAACAACGCCGAGGGGCGGTGGAAGAGAACAAAGAGCCCTTCAGCCCTGTGAAAAGCTTGTCCTGGAAAAGGGAGTCGATCCTAAGGCAGTACCGGTGAGGGGATTAAAAAAAGCACCAGGAAAGCAGAACAAAAGCAAAGATAATGAGGCTTCAATGGTCTTCTCGTGCATGTCTTAGACTTCATGCCTACGTGGGTTTCCATACATATATTGCCAGAAGGGAAATATGAGCCTTGTTTATAAAAATTACAGGCTTGCTTCCGAGTTTAACCTCTACACTTTGAACAGCAGCCTAAGCCTAGGAATTGCTTTGTGCAGAGCAAGCTGTTCCTCCGGCCCAATTTGGGTTTGAAAGGATATGCAATTCAAGATTTTCTCACTTAGCTGCTATCTGCTTTTGTCTCCCAGGATTACAGGGAAAGGTGAGAGCTTTGCAAAGAGCTGCAGGACTTGGTGTGATTGCATCATTCCCATCCTGGCATCTACACACCAGCTCCTATTCCTGTGCCCTTCATGCTCCCATGGGTGAAAGCCTTGTACCTACTGCTGGTACTTATCCTTGTAGTTACCTCTTGTAGTTTCCCTTGTAACTACTTCTTATAGCTACTTCTTGTAATTACATTTGTTGCCCTTGTACTTGCAGCTCTTGCTGTCTGTAGAGAGACTATGTGGTGCCTATGATAAATATATGCTTATCTAAATCCCTAAACCATGCAGTGTAAATATATATTTATATATTTTAAATCCTTATATGTTTACACGGATTTTAATGGTGCTGTCCCTCCTTAAGGCCAGGATAAGCTCTAAAAGATATATATAAAATAGATACAATATATTAGTATATATATATTAGATAAGCACCTAACTCTTTCACTCATTTTACACTGCATGGTTTGGGCATGTAGACAATACATAGTGGTAGACAGAAATTCAATCCCAAAAGAACTGCCTTCGCAACATCACTAAATTTCACAGGCAAAGCACATCTTGGAAGAGATGGGAACGTGCTGCCCATAGGGATGTGCTCGTCATGTCATAAGCAAACACAACTGTTCAGTCAGAAGAGAATGTGAAGGACCATGTGAACGGTTGGTCTCTTGTCCTGAGGAAACTGTGCCAAATTGGATTGTTTTTTAATAGTTGAGGTGTTAATTACATCAAGGTGTGAGGACTTAAATTCCTCATTTGCATTATCTTTGGATATCACAAGGCAACATAAACTAACACCGTATTATGCCTGGGATGGGAGATATCACCCAGAAAGTTTGATTTGGTACCCACCCATGAGAGTCCACCCCAGGCCTAAAGAGGGACAACACCATTAAAATCCATTAAAACTCCTAACTGAAAGAAACCAGGTGTGGCAATATTGATCATTACCCTTCTCTCAGGCAAAACTTCTGCTGGGAGCACCCAAAGGTTTGCCCAATCTTGTTTCGCTGCATCAGAGCACCTGGTAACAGAAGAATGAAACTAGACAATTGCATAAATGTGAATTTCTTACCCTGAATCTGTTGTTACGGTTCATATGATTCACTGAGTGATTCCATTGGAGCTTGTAAATAACTTCCTGCTCCACCCACACCCCCCCCCCATTATTGCCCTAATAATTCTCTTGAGATTGAAAATGTGTTTATTTTGACTCAGAGATTGTAAAACCACAGGAATAAAACAAGTTTAGGCTGCCAGCACTTTATTTAATTTCTTCTTTTGCCCAAGTTCTGAGAATAACTTCTGTTTCCTGCCGAAGAAGGAAACAGTGTTTTCCTTGACTTATGTAAATATGACTTCCCCACTCATACAGTTTCCCACTGCTGGAAATAGGCAGGAATCTTCCCAGTGCCTGAAGTTTGCAGCTCATGTGTAAGATTTTGCTCTCCACCCAGTTCACGTCTGGCTGGCGTTGGGGGGGTTGGAGTTTCCCCGGATGGAGGTTAAGTCCTGATGGTCATGCAGAGGCTTGGCACTTTGTTTTGACCTCAAGGCGACTCTTCTGTGTGTTCATTTTTTTTTCTATGATTTAAGTCACTTAGCCATAACGTATAATCAAGACTTCCCTTACCAAGAAGGGCTGCAGCAAGTACAGAGGGAATAAAATATAGGCTAGCCATGTAATGGGAGCGTGTGAATGTGGGATGGGAAGGGCAAAGGGAAGGACAGGAAGGCAGAGATGGAGTATAAAAGCTGACAGACAGTGGGAGCTATTCCTCTGGCATGTATATAATCATACGATAATATCCAGTTGGGAGAATGTGGTACAGCATTTCAAACAAAGGAAACAGCCAGTGCCTGGAGCTCCTCTGCATATTTATTACATCAACATAATGATATAGAGAAAGAAAAGAGAGGCAGAGGCTGACGTTACAAGAGGGTTGAGTGTGACTGCTACTGTGTGTAGCACTGCTGGGAACGTGCCTGGCTTGGGCTCAGTGTGGAGGCTGGACTTTGGAGAGGGCATCAGTGAGCTACTGATGGTTTAGGAAAGCACATCTCAAATACTGTGCTTGAAAACCTGTCTGGAACAAGCACCTCAGAAGTTTGACCCATTGAGCTCCCCAAGGAGGAAGGCAAGAGGTGGCTCTGTCACAGCTGGATGGTGTCCATGGCAGCAAGGAAAGGGTTGCTGGTGACCAATCAGCATTTCACTGAGCCATCAGAAATGATGCCAGGGCTGGAAGTTCAACCTAGATAAGGTCAGTGCAAATGGGAGGTGGAAATGTTAAATCATTTTTAGTCCTAATCCTTTCTAATGGGCACCTGCAAAGACTGCTCAGGGTGGTGAGATACTTCTGGGGACATTTAGGTTAGGCCTTTTTCTCAAAGACATAGTCTAAGCAATGAAGGAATTACAGGCCTGATGTAAAGATTATAGAATTTAATTATCCAGTCTCTCTCATGCAAAGGGCTAGGAAAGATAACATTTCTGCCAGGCCTTTAATCAATTATGTGCCCATTGCAAAAGCACTGAGTAATTTGAGGGTCCCTCAGTTTTCAGGGGTCCTGCTGCAAGAAGTCTGACTTTCCCTGAGGAGGTACCAGCTTCTTCTGAGAAATCCAGCATCTTCCAAACTTTCTTCATCTATCTACCCAGAAATCAGGACACTGAAAATTGCTGTTCACTTCTGAAAATGGTATTCCCATCACTGCATCAACAAATGAACTCCAGATTTAGAAAGCTTAAGCCCCTAGGAACCCCGAAATCCCCCACCTTTTTCATAAAGACAATGACTTTCCTATAGCTTGGCTTTTTCATCCGAAGATTTCCCAGAGTGCTCTGTCCATAAATGAATCTTTTCACCTGAGGAAGACATCTATCTGCTTCCCCACCAGGGCCATTTCTCTTCTCATTGCACTCCCAGCTTTCTTGCTGTTCTTTATTTCTCTCTTTGTTTTTTTCTTTCCTTTCTATTACTGCTGAGGTGATGGCAATTCCCTGTAACAATATAATCCCATGTAATTTATCACGATAAGTCTGTTCCGCTAGTGCAGTGGAGTCCCTGTTAGCTCAAAAGAAAAATTTACAGGCAGGAAAAATCAGTGTAAGCCATAGAGAACTTGCACACTACCACAGCTAAAGAGCTGACGGGGGAAAGCTTGCCTGCTGCTGATAATCAGTGCAATGTATTGCTGCTGTGGTCTACTCATAACCCTTGAAATGAGGTTTTAATTCCTGAAGTCTTGCACAAACAAAAGAGTTGCAGAGAGAGAGAGAGAGGCTGGGGAGGGGGAGAGGAGCAGTGACCTTTGCAAGTGAACTCGTAAGGAAACAACAACGTGCCTCAGCCTTAGCCTGACTTTTTATACTTTTTTTTTTCTCAGAATGAAGTTGGCTCTTGGAAAACCAGAAGCACTGGCTGTCAGACACCAGCCAGATCCTGCGTGCTTTGTCATTCCAGTGTTTAATCCCAGATGAGGCCAAGTCACACTCAGATTTTAGATATGACAATTGGGTCTGGGTCCTCATTGCACTGGACTGTATTTCTGACTGGTGTCCCAGCAAATGTAATGAGGAAGCTGAGGCGATGAGCAGGTTTTATCACTGGAGTAAACCTCACCCACACTGAGCCTAGTATCCCCATGCAGTGCACCATTTCTTCACAGGATCAACCTTGTCCAGGAGACTACAGATTAAATCACCCAAAAGGAATAACAATGAGGAATGAGAACTGTTATCCCATATATTATGTATATGATATATCATATATCATCCATGCAGTATCATGATGACCACTTTTCTTTTTGATGGTGATGAGTCATGGAAAATAATTTAATAACCCCAAATATTCCCCAATTTCTCTGCATCTTCTTCAGCTTCCTCCTCTGTTTTTCTCTTGCTCAGGAAAATGTGTGAAACTGTGCAGGCTGAGGCTCCAATCTGGGGGTTGTTTTCCCATCATTTTGCTTTTGCCATCTTCTAAAAAGTAATTTATTTTCCTCTTGCTCCCTTTTGTCTGGGCTGCTTGTCACGAGTGCTGTTGCCCAATGTCCCCCCACCTCCACAGCAGAAACCATCATTTGCCACTATCGTTGTTGTGTGAGATCCTACACTTCTGGGAACAAACAAAAAACACCCAAGTTGCCATCTCTGGCTCCAAACTTTTTCCCTGACTCCACAGAGAGCACTCCCGTTTCAGCCCTCGCTGGAGCTCCTCAGGGTAAGATTGCAAGCGCCAGGGAAAGACACATGTTTCCCATTACATGCCTAAGTCTTCGCAGAGTCCTGGTGACAAGAGATCTTACAAAATAGCGCTCAGTGGAAAGGGGCCGCAGGTGGGGGAGGGACTCCCTGGTTGGAGGAGCAGATTCACAGGAGGTAACCCCATTACTGATAAACTAGGGGGGATGGAGAGAGGATAATAGAAAAAAAATTGGCAGGGGGTTATTTTAGCAGAAATAAACAAAAATAATTGATCAAATGCTCTCCCAAGTTGGCCAGGTCTAGGGATATGTTGTTCACAACATTTATTTAAACGCATGTTACATCATGCAAGAAAATAACCCACCAAACACCTCTGTTTATATAAATTGCTTGATTTAACCCAAAAGTCATTCTCAGCACTGGTCTTACATGCTGCTGCTGTCCTGCTCCCTTACCCCTCTTGGAAGCACTCCCTTGTTTCCAGGGTTGTGTTACAATCCCATTTGTTTCTCACTATAAAACCAGCTCATTACGTGGCTCTTCCCATCCCTGCTGTTCCGATACAGTATGCAATTTTGCATTTGCTTATGACACACCACGATCCGAGCAATATAAATATCATGGCTGATCTGGTGTTAATCATCTCGGTCCTGTCTGATGGGAAAGCAATTGAAACGGCACTATAGCTCTGCAGGTTATTCATAGCATCAGCTTCACTAATTTTTACTGGAATACATTCGGATTTGAATGACATGTTTATTAGAACTTCTTTTGCAGTCAAAGAGAGTTATTGTGGGCATGGGCAAAATGCATTCAGCCATTATATTCTGCAAGCCGCAGTTAAATGCCAGACTAGGGCTGAGCTGGGTTTGAACAGCCTATCTGTAAAAACTCCTTCATGTGTCACCAGAACAGGCTTAATATATTAGCCTAATACATTAGCTCTTACCCTAATATTAAAATAACAATAACTGCCAGAGTTACAAATGTTGTGGCCAAGCAGAGAGCGCTTGGAAAACGCAGCCCTCGAAGGGAGTGGGTCATCAGCCAAGAGAAATAAATTACCTTCAGCTCCCAGCACACCAGCTATATCTAAATCAGCTTAAACTTCGCTGTCCGCAGACTGGTTTTATCTCCTTGGAAGCTGTGGAGGGTTTGCAGTGCCACTTAGCTGTCGGGGGGCTTCTCTTTGCAGCATCCTCTAGGGACGGCAATCACCTGCCAGGTCAGAAAGCCTTGTCTCCCAGGTCTGCCAGCCCTATCTCCCATGGAAATCTGGCTCCTCTTCTATTTTCTGTCTCCATATCAGATTCTAAAGTACTTAGTGGTTGCTTTGCATGACAGTGTGCTCTCGTCCAGCTCCGGCACTGGCTCCCTGGGCAGCTGCTGATGCTCTCAGTGGCTCCTGAGCCACCTCCCCCTCCACCGCTCCTGCCCCCCGGGTTGGATGTGGAGAGATTCATTTGGGGAGCAAAGGCAATGCAAAGATTCTTTTCTCTGCTAGTTTATGTAGCCTAAGCATTTATTATCGCGGAGGGCTGGTATTTAGATGGGCTCCATTGAAAAAGAGACTCCCAACACTTTCCCACCGTGATGGCTTTATTAGGCACATTAGCACCTCTGTGCCAGATCCTCCTTCACTGGGAGCATGCGGCCCCACTCGGGATGGCCTTTAACTCCTCTCTCTGCCCTTGAGAGCCGTGTAAAACAGAAAACAACTCACATTTCAGGTTCGCTGGGGACATGGAACTTGGCGAGTCTTGCATGCGGTGGAGACACAAATCTGCCCTGGGAGCTGCCGGCAAGCACAGCCCTGGCCCCCCAAAAATCGCTGCTCTGCCTTGCAATAAAACGCTCTGTTGCTTCTGCAGGACACGAGGGGTTTTGCCTTCAAGTCAGGATTTTGTTTGGAGTTTGTGAGCCTGCAACCGTTTGCCTTGCTGAAGGCCAGCTGGTTTTTTCGGAAAAAAAAAATCACACCAGTGCAAAACACAGAGCTCAGCAGAGCTGATAATTTGGCTTTTGTTGTGAACCTGCCTCTTCTTAAATGCAAACCTGAAGGAATAGAAACCAACCTAGGCAAATTAAATTTGCAAAGTGCACATTTGAGTTTAAAAGAACCTGGGATCCCAGGATTTCTTTTGTCCCTAATTTGAAAACTCCTCATTTGTCAGGGAATATGCCTGCTCCAGTGAAGGAGGCCAGGACAATAATAGCAATAAAAGCTTTCATGGAGTTGATTCAGACAACAATTAAAGGATGCATAGACTTCCAAAATTATGAGAAATCACTTCTTTCCATCTTTGAGGTCTCAGTTCTTTGTTGACACCAAAATGTGAATCAAAAACTGAAATAACTGTCACTGGGTTATTTTTGCTGAAACTTTGCACAACTACAGGCAAAAGCCCAAAGCATTGCTTGAATGCAAAACACAAATTTCTTTATGTGTTATAAACCACTCCAACTCAAGTATTGAAGAAGTGCTCAGAAAGAATCAAGAGGAGTTCTTTTGGTGGTTGACTGGGTTTTTTTTTTCCCAAGATCACAACATTTCTTACTTTAAAAAACTGCTATTTTTCCCAAACCTCAAATCTGGAATGAAACTGGAGTTCTGATTAAAAGCGATGTGAAAGGAAAATGTACAATTGGATAATGCAATATTAATGTTTTTCTTAAGAGTATAATGCAGAGGACATTTTTACAGGCTTGTCTTTTTTGGTTTTACTCTTGTTTTTGCAACTCTCTTGTTAGAGGGAGTGACAGCAAAAAGAGGCTGTGCAAGACTTAAATAAGGGCAGGAAACTTCCCACATGAGGACCTGCAGAAAAATTTGCTGAGGCATCAAAACTTAGTCCTGCTTTCTGGGAAGTGTATGTGAGACCAACACCTTTCAAAGCTTTCAGATAGGAAAACAGCTCATGTCTTGTCCCCCAACTGGTCACAATCCAAACATTGTGGGATAGAATAATTGAAATGCTTTTTTGAGGAATAGTTAAAGCAAGAATGCAGTTGTTTTGGCTGGATGGACCATATGTTTGTTAGCAGCCTGAACCAGCTGCACCATTCTGGTGAGACCACAACCAGTAGCTCATCAGGGATGGGGGATTTGGCCATGAAGTCTGACACAGGTCTGAGGTTCCCACATCTCCATCAAGAGCCTCTGTGAATAAATACACACATTTTTTGGACCACAGAGCACTTTATGATGTCAAGAAACCTTTTTTTTTTCAGGATAGCTTTGTTAGAAAGAGCTGATTCCCAAGGAATGTTTCTTTTGGAAGAAAACAAGAACAAAGTGGAAGTAGTTCATCCAAAATATTCCAAGTGTCTCCTCAACAGTAGGTTTTGGGCAACCTCATGCTAATCCATTTGGGAGAGTAGGTCAGTAGCTACCTTAGAATACAGTCCCACAAGGCTCCTAATTCCTGCCACCCACCTCACCTGACCCCTGGCTTGGGACAAATATGATGTTTACCTTCCCTCTACCTCATTTTCTCAGCTGGTAATAATGGGAAGCAGTGACTGTTGCCTGCTTTGATGAAGCCTGCTGTGATCTACATGTGAAAAATACAGTGTAAGTGCAAGGAATGTAATTATTATTATCACCAAAGAAGCTGCCTGCTGACCTCAGAGCTGATTTATAGATTCATAATTGGTTTAGATTGAGATGGCGATGAGGCAACACGTTTAAACATGCCATTGCATTCTTGCTATGCCCAATCCAGTCTTGGGGGACAGTAAATATTTCAAGTGTGGTTAACCTGTGTTTCAGGACACGGCTATATCTTCGCCTTTGATAATCTTCTGCGCTCCAGCTGCCCCGGTGTTGCCGGAATTTGGAAATTCCCAGTTGATACTCATTGTGTCATACAAGTCAGGTTAGTTTTCAGCCTATGTTTTGCCACAACAAATTGTGTGCAGACCTCAGGAATGAGAACCCAATGCTATTTGACATTTACAGAGAGGATTTAATTTCAGAAAGAGACTGTGTGTACAACAGCAATGAAGAGCCCCTTCCAGCCTGAGAAACAGCTGCCATTTAATATTACATAATCACTTGATGCTGCCCTCCGAAATAGAAGGTGAGGATTTGAATGTTGCATCCTGTTAAAATTACAGGAGAAGCCCCTACAGACTGAAAGCCATTTTCCAAATGGGAGTTTGGCTGTAATTATGGGTCAAGCAACTCCTCTAAGTAAAAAGAGCTCTTATTTAATGATGTGACACAACATCGCTGTAGGGGCTTTGCTTTTCAGCAGTTTTTTCTTACCTCTCATTTATTAAACTAATCTGGCCAGAAGGAGAAAACAACACAACCACGGGGAGGGCTATAAATCTTCCTGCTTTTGAGCAGAACTCAAGCCCTAAGTAAAGAGAGGTTGGGAAGCCACTTCCTCCATCAACAGGTTGTTCCATAATTATCCTCTCCTGGGCTTTCTCCACCTTCCCCTGCAGCCTGTAGCCAGAGTCAGAATCAGAGCCAAGATCCTGGGCAGAATGGACACACCACCAGGACCTCTCTTTCCCATGTTGTGCAATGTAGTCTCTGTTATCAGTGTCCCCAGAATCTTCCCACAACTGAGACAAAAGGTCTGGGGTTATTTGTAGATGTCTATAATTTGTAGGGTCCTCCCCTTAGTTTGATTTGCTCTTAAATATAGGACAGGGAACTCCTGTGCAGAGTTATCCCTCTTATTGCTTGATGTTTCCTGTGTAGGAAGAGTGCCCTTGTTTACCTCGTTCAAGTCTTTGGCATCTCACACATCAGGCCTGGCTTCCTCACAGCTGCTTATAATCAGGATTGCCTGAACAGGAGCTATTAAAGGCTTTTAGCAGTTCCTTCCCACCCAAGAAAATGAACCCAATCATTCAGTTTCTTTTGTGAAAACGGTGGTTAGAAATCCACTTAGCGGCTGGGTAAGATGGGATCATCCATCTATAGCTTCCAGCCCATCCCCCTGTAGCCAAACTGGCTCCTGCCTGGTTTCCTTCACAGATATTTAAGGACTATCCTAGTACTTATCTTTCCTTCCTTTGCTATTTGTGTGCTAGATCCTCGGGCTTGTGTTCCATCAGGTTTCATTGCTTTTCCCTTGTGTTTCAGCAATAGACAGTGCTTGCTCCCGAGGCTGTGCATAGGAGGAGGAGACCCACAAAGAGGCTGTGGATGGCAGGACTGGGTCTGTCACCTCCTACAACTGCTCCCAAGGTCCCACATAAGGTGGGGCTGGGATTTCCCACGGGTCCAGCCTGCAGACCTGGCCTGTGCACCGGCTCTTACACACCAGAGGAGAACCTCTGTGTACCTCTGAGTTTAGGCTGAGGGTTTTTCTCCTTTAGGACCACAGGCTATTCTGGACTTGTGAGCTGCAAGGGGACAAACCTGATGATTTATCCACTAAGCCACATAGGCCCCTCAAACAGTTCCTTAATGTGAAACATGTGCTGCCGAGCCCCGGCAGTTAGTTCTCACTTTGGCTTAGCCCCTGTTTGCTCAAATGCCGAGAGTGCTCGGACAACAGAGATTTTTCGGTAAGGAAAGCAGCATTCCTGGAAATGCCCTTGCTATAAGAACATGCTCTTTCTGCTGGCACTTATTTTGACTCTGGCTCGAGTTATTTACAGAAGGCAAAGGATGTTTCACTTGACTTTTATCTAATTATGACGGGCTTATGCAGATTAAGCATTATATGATTTACTCTATTTATGGCAAGCAGGATCTGTCGGTAGCAGAACATGGGTAGAACCTGCAGGGCTCATGCTCAGGACTTGGGGTCCATACATAAAAGGTTATTTAGACCCCTTGCTCCCAGTTAGCACCAGCTCCTGTTAAAATCTGCCAAAACACCTAATAACCTCACAGAGCAACACCGAGATTCACTGAGATCTTTAGGTGCTTGGCAGATGCTACACAACAAACTGAATGTGAAATCAGAGCTGGGCGACTTGTGTTACTGAAGGAGTCGTTTTAACCCCTATCACTTCATTATTGTTGGCATATTAGCTCCCACTTTACCTCCCAGCATCGCTCTAGGGAGGGGAAATGGGTCGTTACAACACATATCACCCTCCCCGGAGGCTTTGGCACCGGGATAACCACATAATTTCTAAGCATTCTCTAAACCCTTAGATTAGCACAGCTCGGTGGGGAGAAGGAGACAGGTAATCTCTGCTGAGGAACCCGGCAGCTATGCCAGAAGGACCAAGTTTTCCTGAACTCAGGAGTGAGGATGGTAAGCAAATGCACTTGCACAGCTGCTGTCTCGGTAAACTCGAGCTTGTTACACTTCTACCCCAGTCAATGGACTGGCCAAGAGCAAGCTTTGCCGCTATGCCTCCTTAAAAATAATGGCTCTTATTTTCCTGCTTGTACCACGTCTTGAAGTACTAAAGAAAATAAAAATATACTCCTTGAGTGTTTTGAGATTGTAAGTGATGTTAGAGAGGGCACTTCTTCTGTGCTTGGTGCCTTCAGCTATGTGGGGCTGCACTGTAGATGGGCAAATAGATTTGCACAAATATGTTTAAAATCCTAATGGGGATTGTTTGGAATTTCTCATTCCATGGAGAGGAGAAAAAAAAAGTTAATATTTTGATTTTCTGACTCAATTCAGAAGGAACACACACAGTAAAATATTGGAATTTCTCAAGGGAAAAGCTTGAACTCAAAGCTGCCTTAATAAAGTGAGGAATGGCTAGGAGAAACCCAAATCATTTTTGGTAACTAGAAATACCAGCGGATTGGCTTCCTTTTTATAAGGTTACTTACCTTGGCTGATAGAGTAGATAGGGGGAAATACCATTCGGATGTCCCTTGAGGATACACACTTCTGACTCTTGACACCCGCACTGGTTTCCTGGAGAACCTAAACCTACCCACGAAAGGTTTTCCACGGGCAGAGAAGGATGAGTGCTTTACAACCAAATCTGCCTTCATATCCCAACCTCACACTGCTCCTGTCCACGCTGCTACCAGAGTTTTACCTCTCTGTGTTCTTAAACACATTTTCTGTTTTACAAACCACATGATTGCCTGGCTTTTATCTGCAAAAATGTATGTATTTTCCCTCATAACAAAAAAATAAAGCGCAGCAGCTGATGTGTGGATGTGAACCACCACTAAAGGTCACCCCTTACCCATTGCAGAGGTGGGTGCAGGGGGAAATGAAGCTCAATCCATGCCATTTTTTCCCCTTCTGTACTTAAGCAAAAATAGCTGCTCATAAATACAACCAAATTGGGAGAAAACGTCCTGAGGCTAACTGGAAGCTCATTACAGGTCCCGTGCTGGAAATGTTTGTGTTAGGTTTCCATTAAAGCACAATGTGTATTTTGGGAGGTTGGCTACAGGCAGCCTGTTCTCTCACGAAGCCTCTGGCTCCTTGCAGAGGTGCCAGCCTGTCGAAGGCTGTACCGCTATGTGCTAATATCTTCTCCCAGTGAGGTCTGACGGGTGGTTCATTAGCTTAAGCACTAATCCATGCTGCCTCGTACTTATTTGTATGGAGACCTGCTCTGCAAGAAAGCTACTTTCCATGCTCTTTCCCCTGAACAGTTAATTCACCTGCTCTGTGCCTAGCCCAGCTGCTTCTGCAGAATGGCTCCCTTCCTTGCAAGATAAAACATGCATGGCTTAATGCCTCCAGTAAACTTTATTCAAATCTTTCTGCGAGAGCTTAGACAGGCAATTGTCTTCCTATTTTCAGTGCCAGTTCAGACAGGGAGCAGGCATACAGTTATTTGAATATTTTGTCCATAATAAATAAGACTCAAGATGTAACCCTCTGCCTGGCATCCCTCCTCTTACCCCTTCAGCCTATTAGTAAAGGGTGGGTGGAAAGTCTTCTGCAGCCTTTTGTTCAGCCCACTTTCACTGGTGTCTGTGCAGTTATCCACTAGCAACCCAGAGTGTTGCTGTGTGCTTTCAGCAAGCTCACATCTGCATTCAGCTTTGCTCTGGCTCTACTGGTACTCAGCTGCAGTGCAAAATTTAGCATAGAGGTAACTTCTAGTTCCTTTGTAGCTCCTTTGGAAAGCTGAGGTGATTATAGACAGTTGTGCTGTGTGAGTTTGAAAGTGCATGTCAATCCACAACAAAATCATCTTTCCAAGACTTAAATCTCCATCTTCACATCACCCCAAGGAGTCAGCTCCAAACCTCTAAGACTTTTTGTCGTATGCACCCCAGGTCATAGTGGTCCAGCTCACTTGCCTAACAGCATTGCACCTGATTTATACCAAGAATAAAGCAATTTATTTTTGCCATCCAAGCTTGGAAATGCTGTCACCCACCCACCAATATTGCTTGAAGAACATGTCTTACCCATTGGCATGGAAGTCATTAATGCTCCTTTTGAAAAGGGGCCTCACAAAGGGGCTGCAGACAATCCCATGGGAGAGGGTTATCTGCTTTTCAGGAGTACCCTGAGTTTAGAAGTAACCTGAGGTCTAGCAGATAAGATGCCTGACTGAAGAAGGTGTGAAGGAGGGTGAATGCTGTCAGACCTCTATTCTCCCAGGGTCTGGAAGGTGGAGGGGTTAAGACCTGATAAGGAATCTCTCCTCTAGGAGAGCATCAGATTAAATCTGACCTACAAGCAGAAGGTGCTCCTATTTAATTGCTTGTACAAAGGAAAATTGGACCCCAGCTAGTCCCTTCCACACTGATTTTGTGTTAAGCCTTTCTTATGTTCTTGTAGGGGAAGCAAGAACCTGAGCAAAAACTGAGCAAGCTTTAAACTGAGCACCATTATTTATGAGGAAACCCCATGAAAAGTTAACCAGGGGATTTGGCTCTGGGAAAATGGCACAAATTAATAAGGAAAAGCTTTTTTGATAGATAATACCAAAGGGATATGGGGCATGGGAACACAGAAGAAGTTAGTAATGAAAACCAAGGGAAGTATTAACTTATTTTTAACACTGAAGCCAGTGAGCTGGTGGGACATCTGTCCAAGGGATGTGGTAAATCTGATTTAATCTGGCACCTTTGCATTAAGCCTGAATGTCTTCCTAATGGGCTGATGGTACCTTGGCCATAGGCTACAAGGCTAATCACAAGAGCTGCTGGATGAGCTGAGTGAAGGCTGGAGCATCCTGCTGGTCTCTCTGTTGACTAAGATGCTGACGGTTGATGTTGGTGATGCTTCAAGAGGGGTGAGTTGGAAGTGCCATGTCTGACAGGCCCAGAATCGCACCATATCCATTCAAGGGGATGCTTAGCCTGGCTTTTCTGAAAAGAATTGCCTCTCCTGAAGTAAGCTGTGTTTTTTCAGCTGCAATCTTCTCATCATTTACAAGCAAAACTTTCATAGACTTTTTCTGGGTTTTATTGTTTTCCCATGGAAAGAAATAACTTGTAAAGAAAAAAAAATCCAAGAAAACACCATATTTTGTTTTAAATAAAAGTTTCAATGGGCTTTTTCCTTGCCCCCTAAGCCTTGGTAGGTATTCTTCCTTAAATTTAAGTAAGGCTTATATCAGTTGACATTATACTTGTGCTTACTTGACTTGAGGTAAACAGGACTTAATCCTGTTTAAAACTGAACTAAGAATATCTATGCAGTTTAATGAAATGGATTAAAATTTTACCTCATATTAAACACTAACAATTTTTCTTGTTCAGACAAGCCCTTGGAGGCTGGAGCAATATTATTCATTTGCCTTCGACATCACTAAAATTTCTTTGAAAATAAGCAAATTATGCACTTGTGCAGAGGGCAGGTTCCTTTGAAACGATGGTGCTCATGGGAGATCTGTCTCCCTTTCTTCTTTGTCTAAAAAGAGTATTTCTTTTCTCTTTTAGATTTTATTTTCTCTTTTTTTTAATTTTATTTTCTTTCTGAGTTCCTTATTAAAACAGCACCATTCTTTCTGTTCCATTCATGATTCTTCTCCAGGGATGAACAGCCTAGCATAAATTAAATGCTTCTTTTTGCAATTTATATCTCAGGGTGACCTCAGCTCTCATGCACTCTCACCACACACCTGGAAATGGAGATGTCAAAGCATGGTGGGAAAGCCAAACTTTTCACATTAGTTCCTCTGCAAACAAAGTAATGACTTTTTTTTCAGTTTATTCATTTTTCAGGTGGGAAAGTGAAGTCACGTTATTTCAAGTTTTGGTATATTTTGAATCACTTCAAAGACTTCAGAAGCAGGCTGAATTCCCCACAATTCCCATTTCTTCCATCCATAGATGTGTGTGTACATAGTTTGGTGTTTTGGTGGTTCTGTTTCTCAGCTTTCTGCTGACACGTGGAAACACTAAAAGGTGTTTTTCTTAAATAATAGGCCATTGTTCCTGTTGGTTATGAACCCTTCACGTAAAGTGAGATCAAACCCTGCAGAGTTCATGCCTTTAGACACCACAGATGCTGATGCTTTTGCCACCAGCACTGAATTATCTGGCAGCCTCGCACTTCACGTGTCCCGAAACACAGCACTGAGAGTCATCTGATGAGAGATGAAAAAAAAAAAAGAAGCTAAGACGGTTATTTTCTGAGTTAAAGACAAAAATTAAATGCTATGCAAGGCCACACCACTATATATTAAAAGTAGAATTGCCTGCAAGCTACCGCCGCGGTGGCAGTCGGCGGCTCTGGAGCAGGGCAGGAACTCGTAGAACAAGACTTTCTAAGGAAACAGAGAGATGCTCCCGGTGACTTCGCTCCCTTCCAGCTACAGATAGGATGAGGCAGGGCCTCATCACAACCAGTTGGATCGTTATTACCCAAACACATACATAGGTGTAGTCTGTGCCCTGAGGAAATTATAACTCAAAACAAGCTAACGCAGGCACTCCTGCGCCGGCTGGTGCCAGTGGGGGTGGCGTGCAAAGGTGATAATTGAAAGTTGTTGGGTTTTGGGGTTTGTTTGTGTGCCTTTTTCCCCCCGCTGAGTCAACAGGAGGTTGTTTTCTACCTTCTGCTTCCTTAGGTGAAGGCGACAGCTTCCCTTCAACCATGATGTAGCTTGGTAAGACAAGCAGTTGGCCATAGGGACTGTGCCAGGAGCATCACATGGCACCCAGAGAACAAGGGTAGGAAAGTCTGGAGGTGACAGGCAGTAGGTCATATCTGTGGGGAGGTATAGGGACCGGGTTTACAGAAGCCGGGAGGCAAGTGACTCACTTCATTCATAAAAATCTGAACCTCTGATCTGGTCTCCAGAGGTAAAGATAAACACAAGGTAGGAATTGCTTGCCTTTTGGGAGGAGAACAGTGGATGAAGGCAGAGGGTGTGTCAAGGGAAAGGGGTGATGGAGGGAGAAATGTAACTGAAGTGGGGTGCTGGCTCCAGGGACAGATGTGTTGTACCCCAATCATGGATCTGGGCTTGACATCAGCCCTTTGGTGCAGCAGGACCTCAGCCCAACACGTCCTCTGGCTCCATGGCTGAATGCTAGTTTCAGCTTTACAAACAACTGGGTGAAACTTTCGGACACCCAAAAGCAGGCAGGTCTGGAGTATGAGCAAAACAGGTCTCTGCTTGTGGGATGAATCTCCTCCCTCCCCCTCCCTTGATTGAGAACTTCATATCCAAAAATCATTGAGCAGAAGTACAACAGCTTCAGTTTCTGAAGGCTGCCAAGCATTCTTGCTGAGTGAAGCTGTTTAGGTACACCGAGACACAGCTGAACCTGGGGCTTGCGTAAACCTTTCTTACCCTGGAACAAAAGACCTGCTCCCATGGCAGTCAGGTGCATGCATGAATCTCTGCCTTTGAAAACACGCTGAACCGGTCTCTGAGCAAAAAAAAAGACAGGTTTGACCAGAATGTCCCCTTGTGCAGAAAGGTTCTGCCAGCCAGGCCCTAGCATCAAAGGCAGACGGCTGGGTGCTCCACAGGCCCCGATTAGCATCAGCATGAGCAGAGCCCAGGTTTTGCAGCACTAAGGGCCACAGCCAGCACCCAGCCTCAGGCTCCAGCAGCACGTCTTGTTTGCATGAACGCATCTGAGTTCATTCACCTGTCTGCCTCGTCAGGAGAGCTGCAGTGTGTGGAGCAGCATGCAAACCCCAAAGTCTTCTGGCTGTTCATCATCCCAGCAGGAAGGACAAAGGAAGTGCAAGCTGCAAGCTCCACATGCACCTGCAGACACTGCAGAAGTGGCTGCCTTGAGATCCTAGTGCTTGTATGGGTTTGGGTTTGGTTTTTTTTCCATTTCACCCATTTCTCTCTCACTTCCTTCCTGCCCCATGGGAAGCAATGGCAATAGATACACCCTGTCACTGCATTTGTGGCTTGTGGTACCTACACCTCCACTTCTTGGGCTTTCATTTCTCTATGGGGTTTCATTGAAAAGCTCATTTAAAATCAGTGCTCATTCCTTCTGTGGTACCAAAATATTTCCTTCATGCTTGGCTAGCCCAGAAAGCTCTCCATGGATCATGCTACCACATACCACCTTCTCCCATCCATGCCTGCAGTAATTAATTATCACTTCACTTATTTCCCAAGCAGTCAGCTGGGGTGAGCCCCAGCAAAACTCCACTCACCCACCTTTACATGCGGCCATGTAAAGCTGCCCTTACTCTCACGGGATCAGATGGGACTGGACAGCACCGGAGAGGTGGACAGGAAGCGGAGGAGGAAACAACCACCACTGAGCCAGAAATAGGACTTGGCACTGCTGATGCTCAGTCCCATGCTAAAATGTTCAAGCATGTTGCCTTCAACAAGTTTATCCATGGCCTTTTCTCCCTCTCTCCAAGCTGACCCACACATCCTGAGTGAGGTCCCATGACTCGCTGTCTCCACAGCTGTACCCTGGCTCTTATCACCTCTAGTGCCATTTCCCCTCTGACTCTTCTCCAATACCTCCTCTTTCACCTAGACATCTGTATTCCTGTTTTTCTCCAAGTAGCTGGGGTTAAGATGCAAGCAAACACTTTTCTCAGCCCAGTGCTTGCAGCAGCACCGGAGCCAGGTCAGCACATGAAGGGCTCCAAGGGGCCAGGCACAGGCAGACATGGCAGTTTCCTCCTCCCATGTGGGTTGCATAGACCTAGGCAGCATTATTTTGGAGGTAAACTGGGAATTAAGAGTCTGTCCTCAGAGCCTGAAGCTGAAGTTTCACCTCTACAACACTCAACTCCCAAACATTCCTATGCACAAATCACACGTGACACTATGAAAACTCCCTTTGCATTTAGGACAGGTGCAGGTTTACACAGTTCTTCCACACGTAATAAAACATTACTTCTAATTGGGATAATAAGAGCAAGTGCTAGCTGAGTTCTGCTGCCTTAATTTCCACCTGCTCTTTATTTGCAGTTTGATGTGGTATTCGCTTCCTGTCATGCATTCTTGCATATTATTTCTGTGCCATGTTATCTCACTGATGCGGTTCACCCAAGGAGTGGTCGAAACGCAACTCTGACCGTGTGTCACTACCAAGAAGTTAATTTGCTTCTGTAGGAGGAGGGAAAAAAATAATAAAAATCAAGGCTGCCTCGTAACTGTATGCAGTGCACAAGTGCCTCTCTGAGCACATGCTGTTGTGGGATTTTTTTCTTCTTTTCCCCTTCCATCCACATTTGCAACCAGTGTGCTGCAAGTGTTTTGTTCAGTTGCAAACTGTCTGGTTTTTGTGAAAAAGGTTTTGGTGCAGAGCACAGTTGAGCGCAGTCTTAGGCAGGGGCTGTCCAAGACATGTGGCAGCTGGTCTGACCCTTCAAATTCTATTTCATTTCAATAATCATAGAATCTTAGACTCATAGAATCAACCAGGTTGGAAGATCATCGAGTCCAACCCTACCGTGGTTACTAGACCATGGCACTAAGTGCCACATCCAGTCTCATCTTGAAAAACTCCAGGGACAGTAAATCCACCACCTCCCCAGCAGCCCATTCCAATGCTTGATCACCCTCTCTCCATAAAAAATCTTTTCCTAATATCTAACCTAAACCTCCCCTGGCAGAGCTTGAGTCTGTGCCCTCTTGTCCTACTGCTAGTTGCCTGGGAGAAGAGATCAATTGCTAAAGAAAAAGGGATGGCATCAATAATATGGGATTTGCTTACAGATCAGACACAACAAAGAGTAGTTCAAAGCAAACCCACAAGTGTCCCCAGCCAGGAGCTGGTGAGACCTTCTCACACACCTATGGAAAGTGGCATTGGGTCCTTTTTATCCAGATGGCCTCGTGTACCATCACATCCCACAGCATCATCCAACATCTACATCACACCCCCAAGCATCCCACTAGGTAAAGGAAGGGCAACCCAAAGGCAGAATGCAACTGGTACCAGGATATTTAGTTGTGTTATGAGCTTTTATTTAAAAAGCACATTTATACAGCAATAATTTCGCAGATACAAACTTCAATTTTGTATTCTACAAAAGTCTTTGAATATTCTTCTCTTTACAAAATGGAACATTACAAAAATACAGACAATTTAATATGTTTTTTTATACAAATGTCTCTAATTGTAGTTATTTTCATTAAAATATTACTACCACAGAACTACAATATTTTAGTCGACTATAAAAAAATTAATTCAATGCTTTTTTAAGCAGCAAAATGTAAATAACACAGGTCAGGACACAGTTTATAGTCATAGTGGATATATCTAAAATTGTTTCAGAAATAATATTTTACATAGTTAATTTTTAAGGTTTTATACATTATTTATATAATATTTATAATATAAAA
>NW_008670973.1:0-515 GCF_000695815.1 Acanthisitta chloris
CCAGTCTACTCAAATTTATCTGTACAAATCCAGATCATTCATTGCAAGCTTAAAGTTTGCAAAGAGAGACAAGACAGGAACTGATTTTTAAAAACTTATTTTCCATGGGAAAAGCGGAAGAAGAAAGGGAATTAAAGGGAAAAGGTGGAACTGAAAGGAAATGAAATAAGATTAAAGAAAGGAAAATACCCCCCAAAATGCAGTTTCAAAACACAGGTACATAAAGTGCTGAACACTGTTCAGCTAAGTGAAGACAAAAAAGGAACTGTAAAATAACCGTCACAAAAATCCATCTTCTAAGAGCCATTTTCAGCTGTTCATGTAAAAAATGCTAGTCTGCCCCATTTAAAAATGGGAACATCAATTAAAGTGAAAATTACCTGTAAGAGCTACAGATATTACGACAGAGATCAGATCTGCCTGACTGTTGACCAGACACAAAACATCTGCTGATACTATTATCCACATTCATGCAGAGTCTACATTTGTAATGCTTAGCAATTTTTAACTCTTTT
>NW_008670974.1:0-14109 GCF_000695815.1 Acanthisitta chloris
CGCGGGAGCCGCGGGCCGTGCCGCGGGAGCGCTGAGCGGTCTGTGTTTCCCGCAGGCTGATCTTCGGTACCCTCTACCCCGCGTACTCCTCGTACAAGGCCGTGAAGACGAAGAACGTGAAGGAATATGTGAGTACGAGGTCGCCGTGCAGGAGCAGCGCCCGCCCCGGCCGCAGCCTCGCTGGAGAAGCTGCCGAGGAAGCGCTTGCTAAAATGGGAAATTTCGAACCGCAAACGTGGGCTGTTTTTTCTCAGGAGATGCTGAGTGAGGAGGGGAAAGCGGGGGAAACACTGCTGTCTGGAGGCATATGAAAGTCCAGGACAAGTTCTTCCCTGTAAATCTATCCTTGCTCTATGTCCTTTACTGCTTTGTTAGTACCGCTTCTGTTTTCTTCCGAAGGGCTGAGTAATCTTGTTTGGTTTGTGTCTTCCTATTAACTTTGCTTGCGATCTGTGTTTTCTGTTGATCAAGACTTCATCCTCTTCCCCTACTGGAATCGTTTCCCTTTCTGTGTCTACACCGTTGTTGCAATTACTGTACTTAAAACGAGTGTTCCAGGTCGATCAGCAGAGACGAGCTATATGTCTTGCGGGTGGGACAAGTTTCTGTTTGTATAGAGCAAGGCATAACCTGATTAAGAAGTACCTTGGGTGAATAGGCTGTAATTTGTCAGTATTGCTTTGTGGTGCAGTCTGAGACTCTTCATCCACCTGTCTCTGTTTGCTCCTTGCCAAATGACATGTCAACAATAAATTTTGTAAGATATAGACCTGTTTTGGCTAATGCTGCTTCAGCCCTCTAGAGTTGACTAGACGTTTCCTGTGCACTGGCTAAAATTCAGCCCACAGGTTGGGAAGGAGATGCTAGCTGAGGTGTGAATCTTGCTCATAGTGGACAGCTTTACAAGCTACAACATCTGGCTGAGGTGTTGGGTTCGGTTTTAGTTTTAATACTGGTCTCGGCAGAGAAGTTGAAATGTGAGTGTTCAGGAGGCATGGATAATGGATAAATGGTTTTAAGTGAGGATGAGAGATACAGTCAGTAGTACAGTGAACCCTACTAAAATTCATTTTATTAGTAATAACATTAGAAACTGGAAAGAAAGCACTAAAGAAACTGACATAACTGCATGAGCCTGTTGACTTCATAGTTACCTCTGAAGTTATATATGAAGTAGTATATTAGTATTGTCTTCTCTGGCATTCCTCACCTCCTTCCTTTCAGTTGCAGTAACCTTCGTTTGTTGCATGAAATGCGTATTTCTTGTCTGGAATATTATGCTGATTCATGAATGTCTGTAACAGAATGATTGTATTCCACTTGCAGAATCTGAACTTGAAGGCAGATTTCAAAGGTTTGAATCATTTTCTTGAGAACTTGGTGGGGCAAAAAAAAAAAATCTCACAAACCCTCATTTTTTACAAACGACTGGCATTCTTTACAGTAAAAACTTGCTTATTTTTGGTGGGTAGGTGCTGTTGGGGTGCATAAATGCTTTCTTTCTTTGTAGAATGTAAACCTTGCATAGATGGGATTTTCTTTTTGTCAGTGCTACCTAAGTAGCTGCTAGACTTTCTTAATCTGATGGTGAAAAGTCATAGAATCACAGAAAGGTTTGGGTTGGAAGGGACCTTAAAGCTCATCTTGTTCCAACCCCTCCTGCAGGGACACCTTCCGCTAGCCCAGGTTGCTCCGCTCCAAGCCCTGTTCAACCTGGCCTGGAACACTTCAGATGGGTCAGCCACAAATAGAAATGAGATGCAGTCCTTGAGCCTCATGAAGTTGTCTCAACAATATCAACTGATCGCTTGGTTGTAAGCCCCACTAGCTGATGTGGAAAAGTATGGCATTAATTTTTGGGGTTTGTTTAGTGAATTCTTTCCTGAAGGAGATAATTCTGGATTGCTGCAGCAACAAATTTTATCTTCAGTTTCAGTGAAAAAATGCTGGAGTTGGTTCAAGAAAATGTATTTGAACTGCTAAAACTGATCTTATGTATTATCTCTCCTATTTCTGACTACATCAGAAGTAAGCACTTAGATGATGGATTGCCATCTGCTTAATTCATTTATCTTCAAAGGGCTTCTTCCTTTGCAACGTAAGTGGAAAGATGGGGGAAAACCAATTTTGTTAAACATATGAAATGGGGCCAGTAGCTGTTCAAAGCGTTTTTCATGTGAAAAGTCAGTGGAAAACTTGAATGCTGTGCTGTCCATTTTCAAAGCCAGCTGTTCCTATGTACTACTGCTTGTTCGTACTGCTTAAGAACCAACATTGGTTAGGGTTAGGTGGTAGAGAAAGGTCTTAGAGGTGCTAAAGTGGTGTATTGAAGCTTGAGTTGACACAGACCAAGCTACCACAAACAGTTCACCAGTGGCATCAGAGTGCAGTGCAAACTTGCTCTTCTCTACCACCATGATGCAAATTTATGCTATGTTCATTAGCAGCTATGGCCAAATGCTTCTAGTAGCTCAGACTATCCTAAAAGCAGTTCCTTTGTTTTTATGTGTCATCTTCAGCTTTGGTCAAATCTACATTCCCATTCTGCTCTTGCATTTGCTGAGTTTATTTAGCTTCTTGGTGCAAGTCAGGGAGGCTATGTATGTGCAGGTAGCTGAAGTTAGTGATCATCAACTTGAGCAGCAAAGACTTGACTACTTTTAGTGGACTGGAAAACAAGAACAGCCCAGCTTGGTTTGACTTTTGGAAGGTGTTTGTAACCTAACATAAGTAAAAAAAAACCAGTGATTCTTCGCTTCTGCTTTCTGATCTTGTGGTTTCTGGTCATCTGCACTTCAGGGACTTGCAAAACTAGAAGTTGGATCCTATTTATTTAAGAGCTGTTTTTCTTTTTGTCTTTGGCTTATAGAGCATAGGCTGAGGGATGACATAAGGAGACAGAAGGTATGAGATCTGTGTTCAGTACCATAAAGGTGAACATTCAGTTTATTTAAACAGTAACAAAGCAATGTTTTCTGTTCTTCTCAGTTCATGATCTAATACTCCTGAGCATTCTGTTAGCAGAGTGAAAAAAGTCTAATGAGCACTGAGCTTATGGCTTCATCAGGCTGCCTACAGTGACCCCTCCTGAGTGGCGTCAGCTAATTTATATAAACAATAGTTTTCACTCAGAAAAAGCAGATACTGCAAGTTCATTGATTGCTTTGTATTTAATCACATTTAGAGACAAAATGGAGATGAACTGGGATCCTTTTCAGAATTCTTTAATCAACTCATACTTAATCCCTTGGGTAGAAAAATATCTTCTGCAGTTTGTCATCTTATGATTCGCAACCTTTTCCAGATCTTTCATGAAGATGAGCAGCACAGATCTCAACACTGATTCCTGTGGGATTCCACTGGTAACTTTCCTCATTGTGAAAAATGACCATTTATTTTTATCCTTTGTTTCCTCTCTTTTAACCGTTAATCCTCAAGAGTCCCTTCCTTTTTATCCTTGACAATTTTGTTTCTTTTAAGTGTTTCTTTAGACCTATTAGAAACCATTTAGAAATTTCATACACCATATCTGTAAGGGTAACACTATATCAAGAGCTTATGGAAACCTAAGGGTTCTGCTACATTTGTGAAATCTGTTTTCTTAAAAAAACCCCACAGTTCTCATTTTGTTACATGTGTGTATATATATGTGTCTGCTAATTGCTTTTATTATTATTGCCTTTTTTTTGCCTAATGCTGAAGTAAGATTTACTGGTATGTAGCTTCTCTGAAATGTCTTGCCCTTTGAGATCCCTTTTTCCAACCTTGATTTATCATTATTCACACACTTTTTCATACAAGAGCTGATTTATGTTGCTGCACTGAAGAGTTAACCATTCATTTCATAGAGTTGCTTTAGATCAACTGAATGACACCTGATCCTGTCCAAACTGATGATAAAAGGGAAAAAAAAGGCAGGAGAGAGCCATCCAATACAGATTTTGCTACCTTCTGTTGTGAAAAAAAAAATCACAAATAAAGTGGAAATAATTTGGTTTACTAGCCACAATCTTCTAAACCATCCACTGTGTTAAGAGGGGCTGGAGGCAGCTTAATTTTATTTTTTGAAAAAGTTTTGAAGGGTCTTTCAAGAGCAAATCACCAGATTTTCCAACACATGCAAGTTTGGGGAAATCCTGCTTTTACATCGTTTGCTGTAGCACCGATTGTCAACATGTCGTTAATTAATTTTAATATCTGGATTAGTGTGTGGATTGAATATATGGAATTGATGACACTAAGTGTTAAATTACATTTAGCAAAGGTGTCCTCTTCTTTCCCTTTATCTGCTATTTATGTTTGTTTGTAAGTCTCATCACCCTGAAAAACTGTACCTTATAAGAGAGCAGGTTTTATTATTTAGCTGATTGCTCTTTACGAATAATTGGCCTGTAGCTGAGAAACCTGTTACTAAAACAGCAGAACGTGAGTGTGTGTTTGTTGGGGGAATTATTTTATGCTTGCTTTGAAAGAAATGCTGCCTGAGATAAAAGTGTGAGGAAGTAGGAAGATAGAGGATAGGCCTACAGATCTGCCATAATAGCACAGAGTACTTTGTCTATATATATAGTCAGAACCTTAAACAAGATGATAAGGTTGCTGCAGCATGATCTTTGCTTTTTTTGCCTCTCTCAGCCTTTATTTAAAAAGGAAAAAGAATTGCTGTTATAATGGATAAAGCAAGAATACTTATTACTGGGTTAGAGCAAAGTAATATATCTGTTGGTTTGTTGTTTCTCTTCCCCCCCCCCCAAGGAAAAGCTTTACATCAGGAAATACAGGGCTACAGTTGAAACTTGTACATGTGTGTATATATATTTATTGCAATAATAATGATATATGAAGGACTAAAAGTGAACTGCTTAGTCTTTTCTGATGGCTTGTTTGAGACCTTAACACTGTTGCATCATGATGTTGCTACAGGGTATACATTCATCAGTGTATCTGTATGCATTTATCTATTTAGAGCACATTAATCCTACATGTTTTCCCAGGCTATAATGTACCATTTAGTGTGACCCTCTCCATTACTGATTATGTATGCTTCTTGTTGAATTCATATTAATGTGTGGAGATGGTGAGTCATTATTACCTAGAAGACATTTCACTTTTTTTCTGGGTCTATTGAGTGACTGCTCTTTTGCAGGTGAAGTGGATGATGTACTGGATTGTGTTTGCCTTTTTCACCACTGCAGAAACACTCACAGACATTGTTCTTTCTTGGTGAGTTCTTTGGTGGCGTGGGTTTTTTTTTTTGCTGATTTTTGTTTTGTTTTGTTGTGTTTTTTTAAGAAGAGAGGAGTAGTGTTAGGATGCTAAGAATAAACTGTCTCTCCTTTAGGAGTTTTCAATGCCTATGAAGTCAGCAAGTTTGTAGCTACTGTGGGTACTTAGCTGTTTCATCTCCTGTACTTGCAAAGTTAGGATAAGTGCACAGTGTTTTTAAGAGGATCTTCATCCATTCATAACAAAAATATTTTTGAGAAGCTATTAATGTGAACTGGTAAAGTTTGAAAAATGCTGGTCTAAAAGACACTTAGAAAACAAAATGGTAGAAGGAAGGGACCGGTTCTGCTTTGACGGCCTGTTGTGTGAAGGAGCAGATCCCATGGGTATCTGTGCTGTGAGTGGCTTGCATAAAGAACTTCCACTAGGGAGAGCAGGGTGGGATGGACTGGAGTTGAGAGAAGCAGATTCTTACTCCCTGCAGTGCTGTATGTCATGCTTGGCAATGTGGAAGCCTCCAAAAATGACAAATGGTTACAGGGCTTTAACTGAACCTTTGGAACAGGATGTCTGCAGTTTCTTTATTGTATTAGTGTTTGAGCTTTGCATACATCTCTGAAACAGTGTTAGTCAAGAGTTTCTTCTTTTAAGAATCATGAAATGTCTACACATGCATTACAGAAGTTCTCAGCAGTTTTGCTTCTTCCTGCATAAACTTTGAAAAGCAGACAAATATGTAAAAGGTTCAGGAGCGATAGCTTGTTCATGTACTTAAAATAGACCACTGAAAAGTTTCTTAATACTAATAGAGTCAGTAGAGAGTTTGCATTCACTCGTTTCAATTTCTGTTATTGTATCTTCCCAGAGACTTTTCTGGGTAAGGGTTAGAGATGAGAGACATTCTGCCTGCACTTTTTCATTGACACTGGCCCTCCTTTTGTGTTTTCTGAGGAGTACCTACTGGAAGTTTCAGAAACAGCCATCAGCCTTAGCAGGAACTTGTCATTATTGAGATATGTAGTTAAAAATTTTGGAAAATGATAAGGGAATCTAATGTAGTATTAACATCCACCAGATACTCTGAACAAACCAGAATAATGAGAGTAGCTATCAGATTGTAACTTGGTGTGTTTGCAGGGCTGAGAGATGCCCTGTTTATGGAGTTTTCATGGCTATGGATGAAAGACTAAATGAGACTCGAAGAAGGTATGTCCTAGGATTCTAAAGAGGGTTCTGCTATTCTGACTTGATAAATTGATTCTTTTGTTTCTGAGCCTTTATCTTGCCTATGCTCTTTCTGCCTGTGCTGCTCTCTGTCAGTAATTTCCATCTGTCTCTGTGCTGATCTTGATTCCAGTTCTCCCATCTTTCTCTATCTTCGTTTTATTTTTCTTCCCTCCTCCTCTCAGGTTTCCCTTTTATTTCGAGCTGAAAATCGCATTTGTGATTTGGCTGCTCTCCCCTTACACCAAGGGCTCCAGTGTCCTCTACAGGAAGTTTGTGCACCCAACGCTCTCCAATAAGGAGAAGGTACTTGCTTGTTGTTAGAAGATACTGACCTGTCTGGGAGCTGACTGACTTCTGATTCAGTTATGTCACAATAAAAACTGAAACGCGTGAATCGTGCTTGTGCTGACATCAGTGGATATAGACTGATTCCGACAACCATGTCATACTGCAGCTTAGTGAAAATCGTAATGTAGCCAGTAGTTTGCCTAATGCTTAGAAAGCATGTTTAGCTAACCCAGAGTCATGAGCCCTTAAAGTCACTGTCAGTAGTTAAGCTTTTTGAATCATGATAGGGCAGCATGTCCTGTGGCCAGTTTGTTTGTTCACGTTGTCTGTATAAGCAACTGCTTTGTTTCATTTATAATTTGGAAAGAGCATACTGTAATGAAAAGTTGTATTTGCAAGCTTTCTGTAAGTAGCAGAGGAACTGCAGTTATGTGATCAATGGCAGCTGATGCTTGGAGCCTGGGTGAAAAATAAAGTGTCCAGATGAGCTTTGCTTTTTTAAGGGTGATGATGGGGAGACTTTGATCATCTTTGTAATGAGTAGCTAAATGCCATGTTCCACATTGCCTTCCTAGGAAATTGATGAATACATTACTCAGGCTTGTGACAAGAGCTATGAAACGATGATGCGAGTTGGCAAGAGAGGGTTAAACCTTGCTGCCAATGCAGCAGTTACTGCAGCTGCAAAGGTAATGCCTACATGTTCTGTAACATTCAGGAATTCCCCAGAAATTTAGTTCTGTGTACCAGCAGTTAGTGCTGTGAGTCTGTTAGGGATACTCCTGCTTGTTGGCACCAATCTACTTTTCCTTTTCTCCAGTTAGCTTTGCAGTTAATCCCATCGTTTGACTTAGGAAAAGTGAAGGGGGAGTGGAATGGATTTTGCTTTAATCTCTTCCTTGTTGGTCTAGGGAGCAGACTTTTTCCCCTTCTCTGTTTTGTTCAGGCTACCCTAGTGGGCAATAGGGCACCTTTCCTCCTCTTCGGTATGAATTATCCCATGTGAGATGAGCTTGGTGAAGTGCCCTTCACCCTAATTTTTATGTCCTCTTAGGGCCAGGGAGTTTTATCTGAGAAGCTTCGAAGTTTCAGCATGCAGGATCTGACTTTGATCCGAGATGAAGATACTGTGCATATGCGAAGCCGTGAGCCGCAGCTGCACCCCTCTGGTGGGAGTCTTCTGGAAACCGTTGAAGACTCAGGTACAGAGCAGCCCTGCTCAGCCATTGTACAAGGCCTCGTATGGCAAGCCAGGGGGGGTTCCCTGGGGTTGTCATGCCTTGGGTCTCAGAAGGAGTACAAGATTCCAAATTATCGGAGAGAAGTTGTAGTGTCTTCCCAAATCCCTTCCCATTTACTGATCCATCTCTGTGCTTCTTGGATTATCCTTCTTCAGGATTGTTGACATTTCCCTTTCATGTGGTCCTTCAGGATGAGCCATTTTAGGCTTCATGTGATTCTTTAAACATACATGCTGAAACCTTCTCTCTTGTCCCTTAGCTTCCTGTTACTCCTCAGGAGAGGAGAGCAGTGTGGCACATAGGTCTAATGGAGCCCCGTCAGATACTAGAACAGACCCATCAGATGAAGACGCAGGAGACAAACTTCCTAAACGTACACAGAGTCTCAAAACTCCTAAAAAGGTGGTGAAAGCTGAGGTGAGCTGGTGTACAGATTATTTCCAACACAGACGTTGATTTGTGAGCTTTGTTGGAAGGCTCTAGCTTCAGTCTCAGTGCATTTAAAAGCTGTATGTGTAAACTTTGTTGAACTAAGTCTTTGCTATATGAGTCTTATATTGGAGGACTTGTCATCTACTTGCTGTACTAGTCTCTAGTATTGTATTTTTATCACGGCTGGTAAGCCTCTGTCATAGGCCAGGACCCAGCTTTTCTTTCGTTCGGGTTTTGTGTTGGAGGGTGGACCATTAGATATTTTTAACAGGTTTTGCTGACTATATCCTCTTTCCTGTCCTTTACAGTGTGAATGTATGTACTGTGACATTTGTCCCTAGCAAAGCCACTTTGTCTTCATCTAAAGTGCAGTGGTTCTGTACCCTCTTAGGCCTCCCTTTGACTTTGCATATTAGATACGGGGAAAATGAAATTTTCCCTTCCACACCATTCCCCACCTGCCCCACTCCCGCTGACACTGGAAGTTTGTCTTGAAGTCTGTCCCCTTCATATATCCCATGTGATAATCCAAGATACTTACAGACATTCAGTTGGAACAGGAGTTGGCTGAATTCTTAGTATTAAAACAAGTCATACAGGAAAACAAATGCCATTGTGTCCGAGAGCCATTTAAGCTTAGCAACCTTTTTATTTATTTGTTTATTTTCAGCTATTGGTGTGTTTTGTAGAATATGCTTTTTGAGATGCTGCTTTCCAGGTTTTGACTCTTGAACATTTCTTATGGTTTGATTCATACGTGATAAAATGCTTCTCCATTTTTGTTGGGATCCTGTTAAGATGAAGAGTGCTATATGTCTGGCTCACATTGTTGAGGTATTCAGTCTAAATATTAAATAATTTGGACTAGTACTCTTTGTAACAGAATCACAGAATAATTGAGGGGGAGAGGCCTCAGAATAAATCTTATCCAACCCTGCTGCTCAGACAAGGCCATCTAGAGGCAGTTCCCAGGACCATGTCCAGTTAGCTTTTGATTATGCCTATTAAATTAGCCTGGATCTTTTTCAGATGCCTATGGCTTACTTCTGAGTTGACCCTTCTGCTTTCTTCTCTAGCATATTAGACAGGAGCAGGGAAATGAGAGGATAAAAAGTTGATTCCAAGCTTCCAAATGAGGAATTTTTGAAGTGAAATTATGAAAAGACAGAAACAACTCTTCTGTGCTGTTTATTTTGAATACAGGAATACTGATAAAACCTTCTGCGGGGACATTGTTTTTTGTACTTGGACTGTTGGATCTTTGGTTCAGATCTAGGATTTGTAGGAGGTCTTTGACTGAGATGTCTGAGATTGCCTGCCAGGGCTGAATACATCATAGATATATAAATGTGCTCTTGTCAATAAATAGAACGAAAGACACAGGTTAGGTTTCAAACTAGTTCAAGATGTTTCTGCAGCTTTCAGAGGACTGCATTGGTGATGGCAGTCAAGAAGCAGACAAATTATAGCAGTAAAGTGTTATGTAAATGTTACCATTTAGAAGTATTGCTTTGTATAATCTGACAGCTGACTTCAATTTTATTACCATTCCTGTCCTGTTTTAGAATGTCTTCTCCTGGTTGCTGTTCATGGATATGTTGAGTGATTCATTTAATAACCAAAACCCAATGGAATGGCTAAATACCCTTTTGAGACTACAGATGACATGGATGGGGTCATCATGTTGTAGTTGTTTTGCCCTATTTTCATTCTGCATCCTTGCATCTTTCTGTTAGACACACGTTAAAGCAAACTTAGCCTAAGATGCCTCTTTTTCTTTCTCCTCAGCTTCCAGTAAGAAGTGTAAAAGCCCGCCCTAAGAAGAAAGCTGCTGGCTCTCTTGCTTCTGGCGACTCATCCTAAGGCGACCACTCCCTCCCCAGCACCTGCCTCTGTCCCGGGATTTGCCTTTCGCTTTTGAGGGGAAACTCTCCATAGGAAGGGAGCTGAAATTATTGTACATAACAGATACTGCTTTGTAGAGCTCATTCCAAGGCAAGGGGGAGGCTGGGATTTAGAAAATGGAGCAGAGGACACACATCCTCGGGAATTTTCTCCTTTTCATCTCTCTGTTGGAGGGAATGCTGATATGTCTGTACATAGCCTGTTGCTTTGGGATTCCCACTGTATAACCCTAGTTGAGAATCTTTGCTGGAAGAACTGACTAGGGTTAGAGACATCCATTGTACAGAAGCTGGAAAAAATATTAGACACTGGAGTTCCACAGGGGTAGGTGGCTCCCTAAAATGTCTTCTCTTGCTCTGGGTATTCTTCTGCAGCTCTGTGTTGTTAAGAAGTGCCCACCATGAATCATCTTAATTAAGAATGGACTGTACCTGATGTGCATCCCCTTTGAGAAGGTGACTAAAATGATGTGTGCTGAGTGCTTTTGAACATAAAGGACTAGCTCATGGGAGGAATATGCTAAATTCCTGTTAGTAGTACTGGAAGGTGAAGACATTGTTTTTTACTTCATTTTTTTTCTGGAAGGTGAAGGGAGATCATTGAAACACTGAGCAGTGAAGAAAATGGGCTGTTACATGCACATTATATGATAAGAGTAGATACAGATATCTGTAAGAGTTAACTGTTGAGAAGGAAAGTTTGGCTTCTGTAATATTTTGGCTCATTTTAAAGCTGCTTGAATTTTATTTCAGGTTCTGATGCTCAGTTTGGTTCCTGTGAGAGAATCAGAATGAGGCGAGTCCCGTGCTGTAGGTCCCAAGCAGTTCTGTGGCAGGGAGACTTGCTTTGCCTTTTAGTGGTTGAACTCCATGTCATCCTGAAGCTTGTTATGACAAGTTCTTTTTTCTAGCAGATGACTGAGGAAAATCTGTCTCCAAATAGTCTGCAGGCATACTTGAGAATTTCAGAAGCCCTTACATCTCAACTTCAGGAGATTCAGTCCTCAGGGTATGAGAACTGATAAACAGCTGACGGATGAATTTTGCTGATTCCGGGATTTCATTTATGGGGGATAAAAAGTCAGGAGTAGGGCACAATACTGTGGTTAATCAGTCCTCTTGCTTTATCCTACTGCAGCCCTTGCACAAATTTTCCATCTGACCACATGACAATGTTGATCAGTGTCCTGGGAATTGAGCAATATGTAATACTTGGGACAGAAAACTACACTGAATGTAGAATATGTATTGGGGGAGTGAAATTGCAGTGCTGCAGAGAAAATTTGCATCATGCCAAAGCCATACTAATCTGTTGAGCATTGTTCAGGGGAGATCCCCTGTACACATGCCAGCTAAGTCAGTGGGAATTCAGGAGATGAATAAGGTTCCTGTTGAGATCTGTAATGAGAGCACATTATAGACATGATTGTCTGAATGAATTCTCGATGGTCTTAACTTTTACTGAAACTAGTTATCAAAGGAAACTGGCTCCTACTTCCCTGCTGAAGACCATTCTTAGCTCTCGGTGCAGGTGTTTGTGTTTGCCCATGTCTTTTGCTGTCACATTTTGGAAATTACAGTGAATTCTTCACAGAGCCCAGTATTTTTCTGTTGTCAAGGTATAGAAGCACTTCTGCAACTATTGTTCCATGAGTATTTCTGTCCTAGAGAACAGCCCTTCAAAAGTTTATAAAGTTGAAGATTAAGACTGATTTTTTTTCTTGTTTCCCATTTTCTTGCAGGCACATTGTTTGCTGTTGAATTGATCAGTTATTTTAGGAAACCAGTTAAGCTGGTTTTCCTTTCACTTGTAGCTTTTAAAAATTGAAATCTTGACAGACCGTGTCAGAAATACTTGTCTTAAATTATCCACAAGGCCTTATCCAGAAGCCAGTAAAAACCCCCTTGACTTGTCTTTGAGTGTTGAGTTTCTCAAAAAAAAACCCCAACCCAAACCAAGTATTTTGTTCTCTTTAATTTGTTAGCAAAGTTTGTATGCCTGTCTCACTAGCACATGCAGGGGCATGTCCTGAAGCAGGAATACTTTGTGTTTCCAAAGGAAATTCCTCTCTCCACACAAGGGATAAAAACCTTTTGTGATTATGTGGGAGATTCAGTTGTGAGGAATTGCTGTCCTAGACTTTACTGTGCTGAACAAGAGAGAACCATTATTCTCTATATACCAAGTGTCTCTGTGACCATGTTTCTTGACTATTTTTTTTCCTTTCACTAAATTTTTACATAGCAAATTATTTATGTAAATCATTGTGAGGGACTTGATTTGGAAGCCAAGTCTCCCCTTACACCGATCTTCATGCCCTTTCCTTGTGCATGCATTGGGATGGTCTAGAATTACTAGGTTTCCATGCGGTGGCTTCATAGAATGTTTTCTAGAATCCGTTCATTTGTAGTGACTTTTCAGCTGTGAAGCACGGGAAGAATTTCTGAAGACTTTGTTTTGGCATTTGGATTTATCTTTGTCTTCCTGAGCTAGGTCCTGTGCTAAGCAGTTTTTGCTTAGCATTGATGCTTGATGTCATTAGCTTGTGTGTAATTGTGGGTGAGTCTTACTCTGACTTTTGTTTATACAGGGGAATTAAATGACTTTTGGTTGCAGGAGCAAGCTGGAGTAGAGTCAGGGACTATTATCTGGTGTGTGAAATGGAGCTGATGATGTCAAGCAGCAGAACTTACCCAGAGCAAGAACAGTGTCTTAGCATGGATACTATTGTCGTCTTCTAATACAAATGTGACTCCTAGATTGTGCTTTGCTTGATCAAAGCCTCTGCAGATCTACCACCACCCATGTGATCTCTTAGTGAGTTTCTAGATATATTTCTGCATTGGATGGCACTGTCTTGCATAGAAATTCTCTTGTTAATGAGAACGCTGAATGTGCTGCTTTGGTAAAATGCTTTTATCAGCTGCTGGTCAGTGTTTTCACCAGGAAATGCTGGAATGTAGTTTCTCTTCAGTATCATCCGTGGGCTTCGTTGCGCAATTAAGCGAATGGGTAAATCTTCGCCTAGCAGTAGAACCTATTGTGTTCAGTAAGTGTTTATAATCTTTTCCTATTATGCCTGGGCACAGAGAGAAATGTGGTAAGAGAAAATGATGCTTGAAGGTGGGGGGTACGGAGGGTGGTGTGTGTCAAACTTTTTGTGCCTAAACATTATTCTAAAATACCTGTACCATGAGATGCAAAGTTTAAGCATTGACTGCCTTTTGAAAAGAAATATTTGACCATACGACCATATGGTAGTATGAGTCAGTGGTCTGCTGTTGGAAAAGAAAACAGTGAAATGTGGTTTCCTCTCTGAGAAACTTAATGATGTGTTGCATAAAAGGGAAAATTGTTATCTTGCTTGGCAGTATCCTCCATGGTGGGTAAGAAATAGATACAGGGAAAACTTCTGTCAAGTTTTAAACCTTACACTTCAGCTAAACATCTTTATTGCTTACTGTCTTTTATTGAGTTTGTGATTTTCCAGCTTAAGTTTCTGAGACTGGTTTCTTTTAGACTAGACTAGTTTCCCTGGTAGGTAGAGGGTGTATTAGAGAAAGGGATGCTGGTCTTTTTAAAATTGCAAAGTTTGTTCTGTGGAAGCTTCACCTTCCTTCATTTTAGTGAATTGAGTTCCATTCATTGTCTTTTTGCAGTGCTGGTCTTTCTTTCATACATTTCTCTTAGAAGTGTGACTCCCTCACAATATACAGCCTTGAAAAACAAGATTTCTAGAGAGCGACAGCTTTCCAGAAATTGTGATTTATTCCGTGTCATCTTACTCAGC
>NW_008670974.1:14145-36585 GCF_000695815.1 Acanthisitta chloris
ACTCTACTGGTTCTCTGATCTACACATAGAAGACTCAGCAGTTAACTGTGGAGCGTCGTATGCTTGAGAGCAGCTGTTGAATTGAGCTGAGTTTTCCTATCTGTCTTCCAAAGTTGCATGTAATGCTACATATTGCAGCTTATTCCCTAAGTGAGAAATCTAGGTTAAAAATTTGTGTTCTTAACCCATCATTCTAGTGAGGGACACTGTATTGTCACATTACTATTCACTGGGGAGATGGTGATCACATCTCATGTAACTGGTTAGTACTATAGGTTTTCTTGCTTTACCCACTACAAATTTGTCATGTGCCATCTGGTTGAAGCATCTTGTGGTGTTGCTTATGAGTTGTCCCGCAAAGTCAGATATGTGGAAAACCATGTAAACAAGTATTATCAAGCTACGTGAGCTTATAGAAGCATAGAGTTGTTAGAGTTGGAAGGGACTTCTGGAGGTCATCTGGTTTGGCCTCCCTGCTCAATCAAGCTCACATAGGGCCAGTTGCCCAGGAGTTCATGTGTGCTATTTGTGGTCTGGAGCCTACTGAATTTAATGTTTAAGAGCTTATATATGCAGAAGTGCACATGCTGTATGAGAATGTGATTTAGTGTTACTGAGGAGAAAGGTTTCCTGGTCACCTTTCATCTGGAATTTGGAGCCATTGTAAGACACTATAAACATAACTCAGTCTTATGGTCTTTATAGGCATTGTTAAAAAGCCTAGAGGCTTCAGAAGAGATCTTAAGAGGTGTGCAGAGTTAAGTTGTGAGGACAATTGGTTTCAACAGTACTTAGAGACAGTAAACCCGCATAGCATCTAAGAACGTGTTGTGTGAGGTAGAATTGGAGTGGGGAATGGGCTGTGTATGGTACAGAGTGGTCCAGGAAGTGCTGCTGACTTTGTGATCCTCAGGCAACGCTGAAACTCTGTGCTTTACAGATTGGAGCCTGATTTCTCTCTTAGAACACCTCTCTGTGTCATACGTTTCTAAACTGGGCTTGAGCTATGTGCATTGAGATTCTGGAACCTTTCATCACTTCAGTATGATAAAGTTTGACTTTTACCTCAGCAGGGAGGACCAGATGAATCTCAGGTGTATCTCATTACTTCGTAGTAGATGTGTTATGCTGGAGAAGCACTAGCAGGGACCTCCAGAGGAAGATTAGACCCTCCCTCCCTCCCTGACAAAGCCTACATTTTTGAATTAACCTAATGCTGGACTTAGATATCCTCATACACACAGCAGTCTGTAGAATCCCAAAATTCAGTGTCAGAATTTCTAGTGCTCAATTTCTGATGACAGCTGGTATGAAAGTAATATTAAGTGAAAAGAAATAGTGGTTCTTTTTTTCTGCAACCTTGCAGGTAAATTTAGGTCACTGCTGTTTGTCTGCCTACATTTTTGCCTAAACCCCTTCCAAGCAAACTGTTAGTTTCTTGCTGTTTCTGAACTCCTGTTCTCCTGTGAACTGGTTATGTTTCTTATGTTTTCTCTTACTAAGCAAGGGACTGCTTCCATTTTGCTGACTGTGGAGACACAAAATATACTTTATTTTAGAGCTGAAATTTAGCCTTTTTCCATTACTTAATCCTACGACCTAGATTCATACATGTAACTCGTATAACGAGACCTAAGGCTGGATTCCCTGGTGGACTCGGCATTTATTGCTTATAGCATAGTTTGATGTATTTCCCATTTCTTGCAGTGGGTTCTGGCTGAAGTATGCTCACTGGACCCTTTGGACAAGAGCCTTCATCTGCATTTAGCCAAATAATGTTACATATGTGGGAATGCTGCACAAGTAAGTGAGTACTAAAGGAGAAAAAACTCAAGCTTTCTGTAATATATAACTGTCTGAGACTACCTAAAACACTAAAACACGTATAGAAATATGTTACTGTACTAACTTACAAAGATAGGGAATTCAATCATGTTCTTTGCAGCAGCTCCAGGAGAAAAGTCAGTCTGGATGGCAAGCATAAAATTTTACATACATGGGAACTAGGGTTTTTTCACAAGTAATGCTTAGTAACTTAGCAAAAAGAAAGGAAGTTGAAAACTTTCGGTGACTAATTAGGAGAGAAATGATCCTGATCATTAAACCTAGTACTGAATACAAACCTTCTGCATTTATGCTGCTGCTCATTTGGGAAAGCACCGAAATGATGGACTCCTCACCTTGACTCCTCTGTCAGATTATTTCTCAAATGTTGTGAATGTCATGCAGAGAGAATTCTTTTATTTTGGCATTCGACCATGAATTCATGTCTAAATTCAGGCATGCTGAGCTTTGTGTGGGACAGTGTTGGCTGAATGAAAGACCAATAAGAAAGGGGGGAAGCTGAGACAGGACTAGCCAGGTAAAAATGTCTGAAGGATCTTTCTTGAAGTGCAGACATTAAGACACTATGTGCCAATGATTGATTTTGATTCAGCATTTTAATGTCGAAGTTCCTGTTAGCACAGTGCTGATCCAAGGGCAGAAAGGCACAAGGAGGGAGAGTTGTGAATTTCTTTTTGTCCACCAGAGGGTATAAGTATAACAAAATCTCTGAAGATGAGAGAGAGCAGAGACTAGTCTGATAACAGTCGTTTGAATTATGACAGGTGGAACAGCAGTACTTCCTATGTATGAGAGTGAAGGTCCTCCCTTGTTCTCATACATAGGGTGGGGGAGAAACAAACAGCCCCTAATGGATAAATACGAAGTAATACTGCAGTTAGCTCTGACTAAAAAAGGCTGTTTAAGCTTTCTGAACTTTCTAATTGAGCCACTTTCCAGGGAGGTTTGCTGAGACAATTGTGTTAGGAAATAACTGTCCTCAAATCCTTTTGGTGTCCATTCAAACTATTTTCTAGCTGCAGAAAGCAGCTCTGTAAATGCCAATATTTGTGATTTATGCCCCCCTGCCTTTGCAATTAACCAATTGTTGTGCATTGACCTAATTAATTCTCTGAATTTTAGTAGTATTTCCTGGTAAGAATAAGTAGCTTCTTTTAGTTGGATCTATTTTCTGTGAAAATGCAGGTGTACATAATGTTACTATGGTAATTAGTGACCATGGCAACAGAAAGTTACCATTCTGAAAAACAAACATCTTTGGTTTTTTCACTCAACAACCTGATTAACAGTGCAAACATTTCAGGAAAAGAACCTGTCTTTTTTTATTTGTTAAGTGTAAAAGATTATATAGGTCCAAGGGATTTTTGACATTGTCTTGCATGTAAAAGTTGATGAAGTACAGCAGAAAGAGCAGATGGTGGGGTGGAGAAAATACCATCTGAAGGGCCAGGCCCAGGTGGTGCAGATCAGCCCCGGGAGGGCCAGTTGGAGGCCAGCAGGTAGCAGGGTACCCCAGGGCTAGGCCTGGCTAACATCTTCATTAATGACCAGGATGATGGGGCAGAGTGTGCCCTCAGCAAGTTTCTTGATAGTGCAAAACTGGGAGGAGTGGTTGATACACCAGAAGGTTGTGCAGGAAGCAGCAAGAGGTATATAGGTTATCTTACCTTGGCTCTCAAAATCTGTGGAAATGCTAATAGGAACATAGTGAGACAGTGTGAGATTGTTTCCAGTGTTGAGAAAGAGATCTTTTATTTGCAGCATCAGAGATGGAAACTTGCACACTGAAGAAGGGTCCAGGGCATATCAGGAGGTTAATGTAGGAAAGAGAAATAGAATTTAGAACAGTGCTGGGAATTCTTCAATGTCAGACTTTGTAAGGGGAAAAAAAAAGAAATTTGATATGTTTCTATTTTTCCATCATATGATCAGAGTTAAATAAACCAACACAGTCTTTTCAGGCAGATGCTAAATTTCAACCGCAAGTTGTGGATTGCCCTGACACACCCCATCCCAAGAGCGTGTATTGCATTATACAAAACACTCAGCAGTGATTTAGAGTTACAAGAAATTAATATATTATTGAGCGAGGCGGGAGTGGGCTCTCGTGGCTAAGCCTAGTCTTTAGTGAATGGCTGTCTCTACTAGCATCAAGCTAATATTATGGCACTCTACTAGCAACACTCAGTGTGGGTTTTATAAGGAAATGTGTGGTTAGAAGTTTAGCCAAAGGCAAAGCACGGAATTTTCCAAGCTATCTCTTTTTCCTAGGCTCTATTGAGGAATCTAGCAACTGAATGGAAATGACAACATTGCTGCTATCACCTGCTTATTTGGAGTAATTAATGTGTTGAATTAAATAGAATCTAAACTGTTTAATAGCTTAATTTTTGTAAAAGCCAGCTGTTGTGATCATTCTGTATTTGCCACAGGAATGCAGTAACTGATCGATGGAGCCATTGTAGTGCTGAAAGGCTATTACCTCAGAAAAGGGAAAGCAGATAAAAGGCCAGCCCAAACTGAGTTGGTTCAGCTAGTCCAGTCTCCTGTCTCTGATATTGCTCAGCCTGTTTTATGACCAGTGGGCAGTCTGAAATTGAACACACATTGGAAAAGCCTCTTCTTGAAACTATCACCTTTTTACCCATGCTCTGAAGCATGGTGATGTTAAATGACTGGGCTACTGGGGGTTTTCTAGGAGAGTGGGTTTGAATTCTAGTACTGTTTTTGTAGAGTCATTTACAAGTTTGGTCACTTGCTGTGGTATAATGACTTAAATTTTGAAAACCTGAATTTCATGTTGTGCTTGCTTTGATACCCAGACTCTTTCTAGGTGTCTTTTTACATTCTCTTTTGTTGATATCTTGCTCTTTTATTTTCCTTTATTTTCTCCTATCTTAAAGGACCCGTTGCTTATCTTCTGTTTCTACCCAGAGTGTGAAACAAAAGGTTTGATCAATGCAGATGTGCTTTCATTCCACAGGGTGGCAGCTAATCCTTATTTCCCTTCTCAATTCTTTTGACACTTCTGCTAGAAGTGGCTTTCTTGGCCATGTTCCCTTCTGAGGCATAAGGGTCATGAACCTGTGAATACAGCCCTTCTGCTGGGGTTAAAGAATATCTGGAAAAGCATATTATAATGTATCTATTCAGGCTGTGTCAACTTGCTGAAGATTGCTGACAAGACAAAAAAGGCATAATCTAAGGACTAAATTTTGAATATTACTTCTTGCTACTGTTTCATGTGGGTCTCTTGTAAGTGGTGCTCCAAGCATAACTGAACACAAGTATATGATGGCACCTCTAAACAAGGAGTTGCTTTGGTAAGGCTTAGTTACTGCTGTGGGTGCAGGAAAGAGGTTCTGGAGGTTATTTATTCACTTTTTATTTTGACAGATAAATATCTCAGTTAATTTGAATTGAAATCTCCATGTGTCATTAAAATAGGCTTACAGTTCCAAGTATGGCTTTTTATTCTTTACTATTGAGTTTACATAGTTTTCTCCCAGCCCCTGCTCCAGTTTCTTACTGTTGATTACTGTGAATATTTTTCTTTGAAAAGCTGTTTTGTTGTCTTCTCAAACTGCTCCTAAATCATTTTAGTTTATGTTCATGTCTTACATGTTCAGTCTTCTGCCTTTCCCCTCTCCACTGTTGAATGAATAAAGATATGAAAACTAATGCAGAGTCCTGCTATTTCTGACGTGTAAAAATAAGGCAAGTTTTGAGAATCTGGTTTGTCTTGGCTTTGTTTCCTCACTTAAATGTTGCCTCTCAGGTAGGTTGTGTCCACTTCCTAGCTGTTACCTCAGGAATTGGATTCATATCACAAGTGTATTTGTTAAGTGGCCTTTTTGGTCCTGCAGAATTAAATACTCTTACTGCTAAGCATCTAGGAGACCTACCTAAATTGTGACTGCAGATAACTTGTGGGGAGGACAGAGGGTGGAAAGCACTTGTATGTGCAAAGTTAGAGTCAATGTCTGTATCTGGGGCCACGTGCAGAAGCGTAAAGGTGTAGTCAGTACTACATAGCTACTATACCTAGGCATGAGATATTAGATTGGTCAGGAAATAATAGCAGTCTTGCAGGGCAGGTAGCAAGAATTCAGCTTGCTTACTGAAAAACCTGTGATGCAGACAACAAACTGTGTGTGTGAAATTATTAGTTAAAAATGGGCTCATCTCAAAATTCAGGAGAATTTTCTGTGGCTATCATCAAGAGTTGGTCCTCCACAGGCCTTGCTAGTGAGCTGAGTAGTGAGTAGTCCGGGCTAGCAGTTGTAGTGACTGAGATAAGAGAGGAAGTCAGCTAGCAGGATTCTAGTGGCATCTTTCTACTTCTCTATTTTGAATTGAGTTGAAATCCTTTTTGAAATTCAGCTTAGCTTTTTTTTTTCTCCTAAGTGGACTCTTGTATAGGTGAAGCCTTTCCCTTTTTCCTCTCTCGCTCTCAGTTTTTCCTGCCAATGCTGTGTATCATGGAATCGTAGAACGGCTTGAGTTGGAATGGACCTTAAAGATACCTAGTTCCAACCCCTGCGGCCAGCCTTCCATCTCTGTGGATGTCCTCATGAAGGAAGCAGATTTGCTACATCTTGTTACAGCCACCTCACAGTTGAAATTCGCAAACTCAGCAGATGGAAGCTGAAATGTTTATACAGTAATTAGAAGGTGTTTGTATTTTTGGGCATATGCAAAAATTGTTACGTGGTTATTTTGCTCTCTGTATATATGTGACATTTTGTATCCCCACTTGTCCTATCAGCACTTGACCTATTCAGAATTACAGGAGCAGGTAATGAGCTGCACTGGGTTTGGACTTTGAGTTTGCCTGGCAGCTCTTGAGGCTGAACCTCTTCTCTTCCTGGGTTGGCAGGCTCAAGTGTAAAGTACCACTGAATTTGTGAGTTGTAATAGGTTAGAGATGATTGACAAGCTGCATAGTTTGTTAGCACACTGATGGAGATAATCTTTTTTGATCACAGAGATTTATCTGGTCAGGAGCATTCCATCTAGTTTAGGATGTTGCCTCACCAGACCTGTTGTTATTTAATAATGTGGATAACCGTGAGCTTTTGGAACACTTGTGTGCATCCAGTAGGGGACATCTGTGCTATTCTCATCAGCCTGATTTCCCATGGAGAGTAAAATTGCCTGTCCTGAGCTGACATGCTTCTTTCCTACCAGTGAGAGGGAGTATGATTTGTGTTCCTCCTTGCATATAGAGACCATTAGAATAGTTTCCAAATCGTAAGTGTCATCTGGCTAAATAGGATAGGGGTCAAAATGAAAACAAGGATACAGAGCAATGAAGTGTCTCAAGCATGATGTATCTGTGCCATTGTCTTTGATTTGACATGTGAAACTAAGTCTCATGCTCTTTCTAGTGGACCATGCTGTATGTTACTCACTATGCACCTCCAAAGTGGCATGATTTCTTTGTCTAACTGCAGGAAAACAAACCAAACATTAAATGTGGGAGATGCATTTCACACTGATCTTGAAAATGCAGGTTCTGCTTTCTAATGAGTTGCCTAATATATTGTGCAGTGAAATTTCCATCCTTGCCTTTGTAATTGCACACAAACCAATTATTTTTAGTTTTGCTTGACAGACTGGTAAAATGAAGCCATTCGAGAAGTGAGAAGGGCTGAAGTTCTGTAGAAAATCCAAACAGCTCTGCACTGAATCATCAGTCCCAAGAGCACAGAGACATTCCATAGAAATGTCACGCAGTCCTTCTGGAATATTGATGAGGAAGCTGCAGTGAGCTTTCAGTCAGGTCGATTTTAGCATTCTTGCTCAGCTTGCAATAAAAGCCTCTTAGCATTTAGTAATAGAACAGTTTAAGCAAACCTAAGATCAAGATAAGGATATAGTACAGACTTGGGCTGTTTCAGTCATGAAGTAGGAGAGGAACCTTGGCTCTGGTGATGTTTGTACTGTGTGTGTTATTGCAATCACACTTCTTTCCTCAGCTTTTGCATGCAAGAGGAAGAAAAACCTGTAAGTCTAGCACTATTCTAATTACCATGATACTCTTTTTTTATCGAAGCATAGTGATTTTTAATTTATTGTATACTTAAGCATTGGTATATCTTTTAATATTCTATAGTAATTTTTGCCTTCGGATTTTGTTTGAAACCAGACTTGTGCTTTATTTTGGATTTTTTTGTCACAGATCAACCTTGAGAAATAAAAGGTAAGTAATATGTTCAGGAGTAATAACCTGCTGAGAGACAGGGCAGGAGATTAGCTAGTTAAATTGTCTGTAATATTTATTTTTCAAAGTATTTAATGTTTATTGAATGCAGTCCAAAAAAAACTTTCTGTTCATGTACCATTGAAGTGGAATATCTGAAATTAAGAGTCAGGAAATGCAAATAGGAAGGTTAGCAGAGTGAGTACAATATAGCCACATTGTATTTCCTCCTTCTACTTAAAAAGTCCAAGAGGAGGTATTGGCAAACTCTCATATTCTATACGAATGAATTCCTTGGCCTTAATCTGGGAATAAGAAAGAGTGATTGACCTATTTTCATTGTAATGACCTAAGGTTTCTCTCTAATACATGCAAGTCTTTAATGTTACAATTGCTAGCTTTTGGAAGTCATTTTGTGACACGTCTAAAATAAATTATCAGATTTCGGTTAAAAGTATTCCAACTTGTTTTCTAGCACACATGGTAACTCAAAATACTGTAGTATATGATAAAGCAGAAAAATCCCAGGAAACAACAGCTTCTCCATCCCTTGCCCACCCAGCTGCAGTTTGCAGGAGTTCCAGAAGCAGCAGGACCCAGACTGGGCGCCGGGCATAGTGTGTGTGGTGCTCTGAGCATGCAGAGCTGCAGGTTGTACTCCACAGGACCCAGCACTTCCCAGAATAGTTTGGGTTGGAAGGGATCTTAAAATCATCTAGCTCCACACCATGGCCGGGGCAGGGACACCTCCCACCAGCCCAGGTTGCTCCAGCCCCATCCAACCTGGCCTGGAACACTCCCCGGGATGGAGCAGCCACAGCTGCTCTGGGCAACCTGTGCCAGTGTCTCATTACCCTCACAGGGAGGAATTTTTCCCTGATACCCAGTCTAAACATACCCTCCTTCAGTTAAAACTGTTGCTCCATCTCCTGTCACTGCAGGTGCTGGTAAAAAGTCTTTGTCAGGCCTTATGATCCCCCTGTATATATTGAAAGGCCACAATAAGGTCTCCACAGAGCCTTCTCTTCTCCAGGCTAAACCACGGCAACTGTTTCAGCCTTTCTTCACAGGAGAGGTGTTCCAGCCCTCATCATTTCCATGGCCTCCTCTGGATCTGCTGGAACAGGTCCATGCCTGTCATGTACTGGGCACCCAGAACTGAACCTGCTCCTCAGGCCTGTCCTGGCCCTGCTGGGTGCCATCCCTTCCTTGCCAGAAAGGATCAGCTGCTAGACACAACTCAGCTAGGTAAGGGTGCACTCAATTCCACCATCAGTGTTTATTAATAAAGATATTGCAGAGTGCCTGTCCCAGTAGAGGGTCCTGGGGGTCAGTGCTTGTTACTGTTCTCCATTTCAGCACAGAGACATTAACTCTAACCCTTTAGACATTGCCATCCAGACAGTTAGTTACCTGTTGAATTGTCCATCGATCAAAACCATATCTCTTCAATTTAGAGACAAGGATTACAGAACCTTTTCAAGTTATCAAGCAAGGACAAGTGAAGTAAAATTGTGAGGTCATCACCAGTAGCAGCAGAATTACTCTTTCCTGAAGACTATTTCAGAGAGCAGAGTAATATTTTCTATCCCATGGACACCCGGGAACCAGAAATAGGAGTGTTAACTTTTGGAGTCAGAAATCTCAAGGTTAATATTGAAGATGGTTTTGATATGGTATAGATAGAGCTAGAGTGTGATATGCTCTGAACCGTTCTTGCCTCAGATGACAACAGCTTGCCAGTCAACAGCATGAGAGAGACTTCTGTAGCAGATTATTCCATAGTGGCCAAGTGCCTTGAATCTTCCTTTCACCAGCTTTGCAATTACTGCGGACAAGGAGAGGATTAGCTGTGCTTTATTTACCAAAAAACAAAGCAAAACAACAACTTCAGTCAAAAGTTAAATTCCTTGCAGATGCAGAAATATTGTGCTTCATAGGCTGAAAAAAGGTGGGTTTTCTCATTTCAGTGACATTTGTGGAATTGTGTAGTGGAGAGAACATGTTTATAAGCTAGAGAAAATTGGTATCAATCCTTGTTCTTGGGAGATTCTCAGTCATCTTGGGTACATTCTCCACTGTAGGTCCCAAAGATTCTTACTGAAATTCATTCAAAGTAGTAGATGTTTAGTTCTTTGGAAGAGGAGGATGAATATGAGGCTAATAAATGCATTCAAAATAACATTTCGTTTGCTGACGTGAGGGGCACTAAAGATTAGTGGCTGAGGAATCATTGGTTCTTCTGTTCTTTTCAGATGTTGCTCCCTTTGGAATAGCAATGCCATTTCCAAAGATTCTTACTGAAATTCATTCAAAGTAGTAGATGTTTAGTTCTTTGGAAGAGGAGGATGAATATGAGGCTAATAAATGCATTCAAAATAACATTTCGTTTGCTGACGTGAGGGGCACTAAAGATTAGTGGCTGAGGAATCATTGGTTCTTCTGTTCTTTTCAGATGTTGCTCCCTTTGGAATAGCAATGCCATTTTCTTTTCAACATGGAGCTCCCTTTGGAATAGCAATGCCATTTTCACCTACAGCATTGCAAATACAGAGATAAACAAGTCAAGGGTGTGTGGGTGTGTGCAGGGAGCTGTCTGCAGTGATACAGAGAAAATCTTAAATAACTTTGGTGAAACTGCTACTACATTTCACCTTGCTATGCCAAAACATTCCCAAGCAAAAGCAGACTATTGACCAGAGTATCTGGCTAGCAATAGGAGCTGTCCTAGAGAAGCGAAATGGAAAGACTAAAGAGGCAAAAATTGTTCTTTTGTAAAAGCAAGACTTGTGATCCTTTTGATAATTTTTCTGTACTGTATTGAGCTTTGCTCTTATAAAAACTTTATTAAGTCTCCTTAACCATCTAATTCTCAGCTGTGAGTTTCTAATAGTGGACATTGATAATGTATAACAAACAAAGCAAGCACGGTGTGATTCTTCTTTCTCCTGTTCCCCCTGGTCAGTGTATCATTAGGTGATTCCTGAACCAGAGGCTGCTTCTCACCATTATGTTTAGTAGCCATGAATGGATCTATTATGTAGTCCATTTTGCAGTCGTTCATACTTACGGCCTGTACATCTTCACTCAGCATCGAGTTCCCTTGTGTGCTACTGCAGAAAAATCCTTGTCTTGTTACAGACTTACTGCTTCATTGCTTCATTGTGTTCACTCTTTCATTCTAAGCTTCCATCAGATTGTGTTTAGCTTTGTCCATAAATCCAAAACTGTTCTGTAACAACAGAGCAACACAGCATAACTTCTTTGATCTTTCGCAAGGACTGTATGATCAGTCTGTGATAACAACCCTGCCATCTTTCCTGTGATAACACTCCTTCAACAGGCCACATTTGTGAGAGGGACTGTGTCTCAACAGTGCAAACAGAAGATGAAGAAGGACATTGTCTGAAGGATACCAGCTAACAGAAGAAATTTGCCTTTCCTGGCTCACAGATAAAATACAGAAAACTCCAAGCTAAACTCCTCCCCTGGGTACAGGACACTAAACATCAGCTCAAGCAGCATCTCTGGCATTTAATGAGATCTGGTTCCTCAGATAAGAGTGAGAGCCTTTGCTGATATCATGATGTAGTTGTCATGGTTACAAAAGGACCAACTGCTAAATACGAAGTATCAGAAAGATGAAAATGGAGACAATCAATGTCCAAGCAGAAAAGATACAGAGCAGATAAGATGATTTGAAGGTCAGGGACAGAGAAAGGGAATGGGGACAGCAACTAGGGAATTCAGCAAGAAATAAAAGCAAGACTAAAGAAAGAAAGTTCAAAGGTAGATAACCAGAGATGTGTGATCCAGAAGCAGACCTTGAGGGAACTTGACACGCTTATGTTTGTAATTAATGAAAAGCCTTCAAAGAGAAGTCTGGAAACAATATTCCCTAGCAAAAGTCCCTTCTGTCTTACTCTCTTTGAAACTTTGCACATTATGTCTTAGGATGGAACAAACTGTGGAAGACAAAGGTATGTTCTGAAACTGAAAGGTGGGTGGTGATTTTTTTCCCCAAGATAATTCAGCTAGTGGCATAGGTGAAAAATAGAGCTAAGTATATGACATTGGAAAGGAGATTTGCATAGAGCACTCCCAACTGTGCCATCTCTTGTTGACATTTTGGGCAAGTTCCATTTGAAAGATGTAGCTCTCCAAGATGTAAACTCTGTGTGCTGTGCCTTGGTTCTGAAGAGAGAAAGATTTAGATGGCCTTTTTTTTGTTAAGTTAGTGAAAGCTAATTGAACCTTTTGTTCTGATAAAAAGTAATGAAAAGAGTATCTGAGATAATAAATTGAGCCTGATAGCTTGATGTGAATTAATATAGTGATACCCTGAGCAAGTGGGTTGGGATCTTCAATTAATTCCTGCAGCAAGCTGGGAAATGGGGTTTCCATGGATACTGAGCCAGCAGCAGCACTGACACTCCCAGCAATTGCAAGCTTAGTTTCCCTAAGGCTTGCCTTCCTACGGAACGTTCTCCTTCCCTGACCCCCATGCTCTGTATTCTATATTTTTAAAGAGAAAGAGGCAGACAGACATTGAGGAATGGGTAGAGAAAAAAAATTCTATCCCCTTACCTGGAAAATTGTGTACAAGAAATGCGAGAGATTTACATAATTTGGATCTACAATTAGGAATAAAAGAAAATCTATTAAAATTAATGGAGGAAAAAGGCTGTAGCCTCTTCAGATTGTGACGGTCACTGAGGATGACAGCAAGGCCTCTGTAAGTACCTCTTCTAGTGCAGGGCTGTAGGTGGTTTCAACATAGCTGTCATTCACCCAGGTGATTGCAGCAATGTGTATATTAGCACTCATGAAAGCAAACGGGAAGAAAAAAAAGTGTTATATCTGCCAATTAAAAAAATATAGAAAAGCCAAATTATAGTTCTTACTCAGAAGCTCACTGCCAGACACAGTGATATGTGGTGCACTCATTATTCACAGGTAGGATAAGTGAGTGGAAGAAAGATATTTGGTGATACTTGGTGATTATGTGCATTTTTAAATCCCCTTTGATTCAAAGTAGTATCTAACACTGTATTTTTATTTGCTGTACGACAGAAATTTGAGGAAACTCACTGCCTTATTTATACTATGTACCTGTCCGTAAATACTGGATGAACACTAGTAACATCAATGAAGAAAGGCAGTATAACTAGAATGCCTTAAGTACTTGATCTGTGACCTGTTGCTCCTACTCAAGAAATCAGTAAAACATGTATTCTTACTGATCATAATTTGAACTCCCATTAACCTCTCATGATGACTTACTTAAAATTGTATTTATAGATCCTGGCCGGCTTCATAGGCAAACACAGCAAAATAAAACCCATTATTTGTTTTGGGAAGAGCCAAAAATGAAGAAATAGTGTTATTTTTAGGAATTTAAAGTGATTATTCTCTAAGTGACAGAGTTGATCTCTTAGGAAATGAATCTAGGAACTTATTCCTCTTCTTCACTGTTTAGATATTACAAAAAAGACATAGTACTCCAGTATAGCTCATTATTAGCTGGATCATGCACTTGGCACAGCTTCGTGGCTCTCTACACTTGAGACTTGTTAGTTTGCTCCTTGGAGTGTTCCTGTGAGCCCAGGCACAGTTCAGGTGAGTCAAGCAGCCCAGGGAATGCTCTCTGGAACAGTCTCAACAAATCTCTCTTGTTTTCCTTTAGAGGGAGAACAGAGGTTGGAGGCGGAAGGAGCACGTTTGCTTACCAAATGCTGTGCCACTCACTTGCCAGAGAGGAGAGGAGCCTTGGCCTGCTGTACAGAAATACTGAAAGACAAAGCTCAGAAAAGAAGTGTCCACATTGGCAATAGTTCATCAGAAACAAATGGTCTGCAACCTTAGGAGCAGGAGCAGTGAGAAGCTTGAGGTACTGCCCTGACAGGAGTGAAGCACAGGCATGGCTGTGCTGCTGGCATGCTCTGCTTACTACAGTGTAGGTAATGGGAACTAACACTGGGGAGTGACCCAGCTGGTGACCAAAAGCTTGCACCTCTCTCCTCCCAAAGCAGAGATGCCTATTTGGTAAGATTTGCCCCTCTGACTGTGTCAGAGTATACCCGGGTGAAGTTTCGTTATTTGTTAATTTAGCCTGGATTGCTAACTTAGCTTAATTAACCTTTGGCTAACCTGAGTATATTTAGCACTAATGACATTTAACTATGGGAAATCTGAATCTGTGTAACCTGTTGCTTAAAAAAAAGACACTGTTCCAGAGTGTGATTGTGAAAGTTCCTATTGAACACATCCAGATTTATGGTGACAAGCTGGTCATAATCAGAAGTAAGCCTAGCTGAACCCAGCCCCTCTGATCTCTCTGAACTAACTGAAATGCAAGGGGGGGGTATTTTCTTCCAAATTTCATACTCTAATGGAACACCTATTTTATTTGCAAAGTGACTGTGATTGTTGTGGTCACTGCATGGTGTCCTACAGTTTGCTAGTGCCCTTTGCCACCGCAGTCTGAGTATGTTAAAGATCTGACTCTGAGTTGTTCATGTGCTTTGGATATGTTCTGTCATTCAAAAAAAATATAGTGATATACTGTGGCATATGCATATGCATGATTACAGCTACAATACTCGAGCGTTGCTAGCACGAGATAGAAAGCTGACTCATGTAAAAGAAAAGATACCTGTGCACAATCACAAGCAAGAGAACATTTTAAAATACAAGTGTATGTGGAAGGGTGCTGTGGCTAGGCGCATTGCCAGGTGAGGTGGACACCAATTAATTGCCTCTGCAGAAGGATGTAGAATCTCCCTTCAGTACTGATTTGGTTTTCAGCTGATATCATCTAAGAAGAAGCTCCCATCTTCTGAATTCTTGTTACAGGCTGGAGAGAATATGAGATAGATCTCTGTACTAACACAATGTTTTGGGTTTTTTCATGTTACTTTCTGTGCAGCACTGCAGCAAAAGTGGAAAAAATCCCCAAACTCATGGGGTTTGAGAATTGCAAGACAGATCTTCAGAACAATAAGCCAGCATCCTTGCTGTAACGTCTTGAGTACACAATGGCGGTGACTTTTGTTCCTTAGTGAATGATCATAGCAAGAGGAGAGTATTCTGCATAGATATTTCAGGTTAAGCAGAAAAGCATTATAGTTAAAAGCTCATAGATATTTCCATGATGAATTCCTAGTGTTTTGCTGTCTAACTTTCAAACCTTTTGTTACCAGGCTCATTTCCCTCTGTGGTCTTGTGATAGCTTGTAAATAAACACAACTGGTAGCAGTGTTTGTGCTGCAGAAAGTAGGAAATATCATTTAAAACTGCATTGCCAAATCACCAAATTTGTCGACTCGAGTACCGAATCACAGAATGACAGAATGGATTGGGTTGGAAGAGACATTAAAGATCGTCTGGTTCCAACCCTTCTTGTCATGGGCAGGTTCACCTTCCACTAGACCACTCTCATCCACCAGCACCGCCTAGTCCTTCTTGGCAGTGCTGCCCTTGATTTGTGTGGGACTTCATCTGACTGCCATGACTTTTGGAATATCATGGAGATTAGCTTGGCAACTACATCAGCCAATTTCCTTGGGACTCTGGAATGCATCTCATCAGGTCCCATAGACTTATCACAGAATCAATCAGGTTGGAAAAGACCTCTGAGGTCAGCAAGTCCGACCTATGAACATTCAACCTTCATCAAATCCAACCTTATGTTACATTTAGTTTTCTCAGGTTGTCATGAACCTGATCCTCACTTACAAAGCAAGAAGCACTTTGCTCCCCCAGTCTGTCCTGCAGTCCACCCAATCAAGAGGTGTGGGAAGAGAGGTTACCAGTGAAGACTGAGGCAAAAAAGTTGTTGAGCATCAGCCTTCTCCTCATCCACTGTTACCAGTTTGCCAGTCTTGTTTATTGGTGGGGGGTATACCTTCCTTGACCTTCCCTTTCTAGCTGACATACCTGTAGAAACGCTTCGTGTTATTCTTTGCATACCTTGCCAAGTTCAGCTTCAGCTTCACCTTGGCTTTCCTCACCCCATCCCTACACAACCGGACTGTGTCTCTATATTCTTCCCAAGATACCCATCCTTGCTTTCACTGCCTGTGTGTTTGCTTCTTGCCATTTAGTTTGACCAGAAAGTCCCAACTCAGCCATGCTAGTCTCTTGCCTTCCTTGCCTGATTTCTTGCACCTAGAGATTGCTAGCACTTGCTCCTTATGGAAGGTGCTCTTAAAGATCTGCCAGCTCTGTTCTGCTCCCTTATCCCTGAGGGCAGTTTCCCATGGAGTCCTATTGACTAGCTCCTTGAAAAGCTGGAATTTTGTTTTCCTAAAGTTCAGGGGCCTAACTTTACTCTTCCCCTGACCCATATTCCTCAGGACTGCAAACCACCACTGCATGATCACTGCATCCCAGGCTGCCTTCCGTTCTCTGTGCCTGTCCTGATTCCAGCTGGGATTGTTTTATTCCTAGTAGCTGGTGCGGTGCTGTGTTTTGGATTTAGTATGAGCATAATGTTGATAACACACTGATGTTTTGGTTGTTGCTCAGTAGTGCTTGCCCTAAGTCAAGCACTTTTCAGTTTCCCATGCTCTACCAGCAAGCAGTTGAACAAGAAGCTGGTGGGGAACATGGCCAGGACAGCTGATTCGAACTGGCCAAAGGGATATTCCATATCACAGAATGTCATGACCGGTATGTTAATTGGGGAGAGTTGGCCAGAAGCTGATAATCACTTCTGGGGGATGAGCTGCACATCAGTCAGCAGGTGATGAACCACTGTATTGTGCATCACTTATGTTCTTGGGTTTTATTCCTCTCTCTCACTTTCTTTTCACTACTAGTATTATTATTGTTATTATTATCATTAATAGTAGTAGTAGTATATTTTACTTTGTTTCAGTTATTAAACTGTTCTTTATCCCAACCCATGAGCTTTCACTTTTTTCCTGTGAGGTGTGAGCAAGCGCTGCATTAAACTGAGCCAGCAACTAAGTTGCTAAACCACAGCAGTCCTTTCTCAGGGCCTATGTGGGGCACAAGGTGTTGAAGACAGTGACAGATATGACCAGAACATGTTAAAACAAATTTGTTACAAGCATTCATTGTATTGGTTTAGTAGTCACTGGTCACAGTGTTGACTTACTTGCTCTCAGAGTTCTTGCACTTGTTCGCAAGGTTGTGTTATGCAATACTTGCAGTATGTGTTCCCTGCGCTGGGTTAGGAACATAAATTGCTCTTTCACAACATTCTTCTCTCTGTCACTAGCACCAGCCCAACTTCTCCTACAGAATACAATGCCTACATCAGAGGCTAGTTTCATCTGGGCAGCAGTTGTTAATCCTGAAGTGCTCAGGTACAGTAACCTAGACAATCCAACTGAGCTCATCTAGAAGAGCGCAGGTTCGAAACAGGACTTCCTGTCTATTGTTCTCTCTGAAAATCAGTCTCCTCTGCCATTAAAGCTATGAGGAATTAGGTGTCACATGCCTTGATATTAGCTGTCCTAGCTGATATTATCCTGATGCAGACAGAAATTCTCAAGGAAAGGCACCCAAGCTCTTGTTTATTTTCTTATTCTGTTGCTTTGAAATCAGTTTAGTTTTCTTGGGTTTTTTCTTTTTACTTTATTGATTTTTCCTCACGAAGTCAAAGTAACTGCAATGTCTATACTTTATAGTCCTATTGAGTAATAAAATCCCTATGGTCTTTTCTTTCATGTGAATAGGTATTCCACATATATGTTCATCCAGGGTGCTATGGTATTGCTATTGATTGCCTTGCTAGGCCTCAGACATCTTTGGAAAGGCATATTCTACTTAGTATTTCTTTTTTTTTTCCTTTCCCAAAATTAAATGTTAATCTAGTATCAGCTTCCCTAGCTTCAATACACCGAGTCTGCTTGGCGTCTTTAAATAACCCTTCATCTCTGAAGATACACACGCACACGTACAGTAGATGGCATCAGTGATTTTTGTTCTGAAGAAAGTGAACATGTGAAATTATTACTACCAAAGGAGGAAAATGAGTGCTTGAGTAACAGTAGCAGTGAGCTCTCCACACTGGTAGAGGCACCTGTTGTCTTTGTTCATCGATAACACTTTTTGAATGCTCATAATTGTTACCTGCTATGCCTTGCTTCCACTACTTACTTACCTTTACCTTTCTAATATTTCTCATATATTAATTCTGCAGGGACAAAGAGGACAGCCTTATATATGGTGAATCATCTTACTCATCCTGATACCATAGGAGACCTAACACCATTTGTCACAGGGCTAACAGCATACTGAGGTAAGCACGGTCTCTTGGCAACCACAGCTGAATTACCTGAACTGGAGGATGAGGGTTCACTGGAGCAGAGGTGCTCTTCAGCACCAGAGGAAACGTGTGAATGCTTCAAGTACTGTACTGGCTTTTGAAATCTATTAACCCATGCATCCCAACTGAACTGTTTTTAAAGGGTTTGTTTAAATCTCAGCATGAAAGCCTGAAGGGAAAGCCCTCAGCTGCCTTAGATTTCTGAGAAGAATCGATGACATCACCTTTCTGCTCATCTATAATATCTGAGATCAAGAGAAAAAACAAGCAAGCAACCCAATTCTTACACAACCCATGCCCTATTTAATTTTTGTAGAGCACACCCTGCTCTTGAGTGGTGCCAGGGAAGAGTTCCTTCTGCAGACAGACAGCACCACCACAGCCGGCGGGAGCAGCGTGGGGAGCAGAGGGGATGGCGTGCCGGAGTGGGGGAAGGATTCTGCAGCAAACACGGGGCCCTCAATCTCAGTCATTACAGAGAAGCCATGCATTCAAAAATTGCTGATAAAAATCTGGTTTTCCCTCCTCATAGGACTGAAAAGGCTGCTTGAATTTAAGTATCTTCTCATTTATGAGTACCTTTGTGTCCATTCCCTCTGTGCCCCATCTAAAAGTGAGAGACTTTTTCTGTAATGGATGCAATTGTTCAGAAAGCAAAATTAATTATAAATAAGTCCAGTATATCTGTAGAATACCCTACAGTGCAATACATAAAAATGTCACATGTTTTAAAATCAGATGGCTCGGTCCTGGAGTGGGACTGAGAAGGAAGAAGGAACTCTGCAGCATTTCTTTAAAAAGAAACCCTCTTGTTTCTAATTCCTCAGGCTTATAGAATATTACGACATAAGAACTAGAAAATTAGAGAGTAATAAATTTTTTAAAGAGATATCTATGTAAACTTGTTTTACAGTGTGGAATATTAAAAACAGTACCCAGGGGAAATAGAGAACAGAATGACATAATTGGAGGTTTGGGATAAAGACAGTTGAAGGCATGTGTATTTGAACAACTCCTGAGAGACCTGAGAAATTATGATTGCTGCTGTTGTTAAATATCCAGGCAAACCCAACATTTCTGAAAGAAAATGACTGAATTTTGCCAAAAGTCAATAGGCACTCCAGACACAAGGAAGCTGCATTTGTGGATGAAGTATTAGCGCATCTAATTGAAATAAAATTTAGATTAGAACACCAGAGAAATTACAAACAGTAAAGTTAGTTGACTTTTCTTGCATTCAGAATTTAACTTAGTTAATTTAGTGCCAACAATAACAGTGACCACTTTACTCTTAGTCACAGCATAGGCTGGCGAGACCTGGAAATAAGCTGCAGTCATGAAAGCAGCAGTTAGCAAAAAATAACAGATAAAGCTGTAATTGTGTGGAGATGTATTTCATAAAGGTACAGTGATGTTTTTACTAGCACACCACCACAACAAATTAAGTAGGAGTATATTTAAGGGAAGGCAAAGTTTAGACAAAAGTGAAAGAAAAAAGAAAAGCTATTTCAAAAATGGTTACCAGATAACAAAAAGTAATCGGTTCTATAAAAGGATTACTATGACTAAAATCTCACCCTACTTTTTGTTGTTATTAAGAATAACAATAAAAAGAGAAAACAAATTAAAAGCCTATCAATGTATTTCTGTTAGAAGAGAAAAATTACAACTAGACAAACTCACTCTGTGGTTGAAGAGTGTCTTAGGAAGAGAGGAAGACAGGTTTAAACATCAGTGCAAGACATCCTAATCATTGTATGGATCCATCACTTGCTGGAGCGAATAAATTATTAATACAATGCAGAAAAGGCATAAAAGCTCAATGAATATATGTGCTGTGAACTTGCAAAGAAGCAGGTTGAAGTTGTTAATCAAAGCATGATGTAGCATTTTCTAGACTGTAAGGAGGTAGGAAAGTGGATATGAATAAGTATTTTAAAGCAAATTGTGACAGGTAACTTGCATGCAAGAATCTTAATTGACTAATCAATATGCTGACATGATACATTCTAAGCAAAAGAGAGAAAAAGTGTTTGAACAAATATGTAGGAAAAAAAAAATGAGCCTTTCAATAAATTTTATTAACTGGAGAATTTTAATCTATCAAATTGGCTGATGCCACTGCCACAGCAGTATTCATGAAACTGTATTATCTATAATTTCTTGCTTAGCACCAAAAAGAAAACAGTAAAGCACACCAGTATTACAACATGATTAAAACCCCCAGCAAACAAACAAAAAAAAAAAGCCCAACCCAGAAATCTACTAGTACAGATTTTTTTGTACTATTCTGTAAACTTGAAGCAGAGACTGGCATTTTTGGATGACTTGGGATGGGTAGTTTATTCATGTAGCTTAATAATCCTTTTCTTTCTTCTAAGAAAACAGTAAAGCACACCAGTATTACAACATGATTAAAACCCCCAGCAAACAAACAAAAAAAAAAAGCCCAACCCAGAAATCTACTAGTACAGATTTTTTTGTACTATTCTGTAAACTTGAAGCAGAGACTGGCATTTTTGGATGACTTGGGATGGGTAGTTTATTCATGTAGCTTAATAATCCTTTTCTTTCTTCTCTTCTCTGTCCTTGGAATAGCATTCCTCTCCCTGAAATGTATTGAGAGATAACAACTACATTTGATAATGATGGATGTTCAAGGACTCACAGAGTATCACACATGTTTATTCATTAGACAGTAACAACAACATTACTTTCAAATAAAATTGTGACTGATCCAGTGTTAAAGTTTTACACTTCTGTGCTTTCACTAGGATGATTAAGTGAAGTGTTACAAATTCATTAAAATACTGCCGTTTTGGAAAGATACTATTTTTTAAATGTTGACCTATAGTAGCAAATTCTTTGGACATTCAAATTATACTACCTAGGATAAACCCCAAATGCCTGGCTGGATGAACTAAACAGAGCTTGGGTTTCAGAAGTAAAAATCTAACTCTTTAAATGTAATTCCTACATATGTAATGTATTCAGAAAGAGAAAGTGGGACACAGAGCATGAGTTTTGAAACCTCATGACAACAGGCAACTAGCTCAGTGTACAGGTTTTAAGTAATTCACTGCCTCTCCAGTACTTCCCTGAAGCCAGCAAGCCTCACCAGAATGGTGGATGACATTGCAAAACAGTCTTTATTATTAATAAATTTATATGCAGCTCAAGCTAGTTACACTGCTCTGTCTGCAGCTCTGAAGCAGGTCTCTTGTTTTCTCTTGTATCAATAAAGTAGAATTGTGTTGATAAAAATTAAGGTAACTGAAAAGAAAGCAAGCAATGGATAGTCCCATCTCTTTGTGATTTCAGATTTGAAAAAAACCCCACCCAGAATTGTCTGAATTATGTAATTCAATATTGGTAAAGGAATATTGGGCCTAACATATGCAGGGTGTATGAATGAAATTCTCTGGGAATCAGGCAGTTCTTTCTGATTGTGAAGGCAAAGAGAATAAAGAAAAGAGGGAAGATGCAATGGCTTCTGCAATGTCAGTAAGATGCTCAGAACCCAAAACAACCTATGCTGTTTGTAGAAAAAGTCAAGTTCTGCTACTCATCAACAGGGCTCCAAACTGTGAGAGGCTGGTGAGAATCAGACTAGCTGTAATCATTACGTATGGGATCCGCAGCAGATACTTGTTAAAAAAATAAAAGCACTCAATCACATTTTCAAAATAGAGGTTTCACGTGGTGCACTGACACTTGTAAAAACAGTATGATTTCTCTCCATAAAGATGAAGTATCATAGAACAGATGTGTATTATCTGCCATTGAGTAACATGAGCTGCAGATAAGCAGGAGCTCTGTTCATTTTTCCTGGAGGCAGCGTATGGCTATAACCCATAACTGATTTTAAAGCGGAAATGCATCGGTGTGGAAGGCACTGCACAGTACTCTACTGACAAGGCACAGTCCCAAATACAGCAACTTAGTTAAAATCGTTAAAAAGTCAGAAGTTTGAATGTTCTATACAAGCGCGCAGACAGACCGCTGCCGTTGCTCGCGACTTGAATATAAATCACGAAGACTGCAGAGCCCCGTGGTGTGAGTTACACCGCTGCCTCCCCACGGCGGGAGA
>NW_008670975.1:0-286 GCF_000695815.1 Acanthisitta chloris
AAAGGGGGATAAAAGGGGAAAGGGGAGGGGAAAGGGGGAGAAATGGGAGGGAAAACAGGGGTGATCCCAAAATATGGGGGCTAAGACCCCCCACTACACCTGGGAAATGGGGGGACCCCCAAAAAATACACCTGTGTTAGGAGGAACCCCCAAAAACTTGGAAGGGCAAGGAGGGACCTCAAAGTACAGTGGGTTGGGATGGGAGAAGATTGGGGAGGGGAAAGGGTTGGGAAAAAGGGAGGGACCCCAAAATATGAGGGATAAGACCCCCCAAAAATCCCAGGGG
>NW_008670976.1:0-3495 GCF_000695815.1 Acanthisitta chloris
GGGGACCACGGCCCCGGACCAAGCCGTGCCGCCCGCACGAAGGGGCCGGGTGTGCTGGGACCCCTCGTGCTGTGCCTGGGTCTGCTGACCACTCCGTGGAAAGCACCAAAGGCCACTGTTGGCATGGAGCATAGAGCACATGAACAATGAAATTGCAGACGAACAGACCCTTTTAGGGCTATGTAAATGAAAGCTGACCAGAAAACACTGAAAATGATAGGTACTCTTGTTTTCTCTCTGCAGTTTTGGTATTTTATCATAACCAAAACCTTAAACAAAAGGCTGGAAAATGAGCATAATGGCGTTAGCAACAGGCAGGCCATCAGCTGTTGTGACAACAGGCGAAGGCTGTGCTGACAAGCGATTTAGCGGTAGCAGGATGACATATTAAAAAGAGAGAGCAGATCTTTTTTTTATTTCACAGAGTGGACTAGTGGATCATGCATTTGTAGCTGTATTTAATGCATTGATAATATCAGAGGGTTCAGTCCCAGTCACAAACCAGGTGAATCTGCTTTTCATAGAATCATAGAATGGTTAGGGTTGAAGGGACCTCAAAGATCATGTAGCTCCAATGTGCCATGGGCAAGGACACCTGCCCATAAACCAGGTTGTTCAAAGACCCATCCACCTTGGCCTTAAACACTTCCAAGGATGGGTGTCCTGGTTTCAGCTGGGCTACTCTTAATTTATTCACAGTAGCCGGTATAGTGCTGTGTTTTGGATTCAGAATGAGAATAATGTGGATAACATACTGGTATTTTGGACTCTTGTTTATCCTAAGTCAAGAGTTTTTATTTATTTCTTTTGTGTCTCATGCTCTACTAGTGAGAAGGTACCCAAAAGAAACTGGGAGGGAGCATAGATGGGATAGGTGTCCCGAACTGGCTAAAGGGATATTCCACACCATAGAATGTCATGTCCAGTATATAAACTGGGGGGCACTACCTGGAAGTGGGGGCAGATCTGGGTCTGGCATCGGTCAGTGGGTGGGGCACAATTGTATTGTGCATCACTGGTTTGGTTTATTTTTATTTTTCCACTCCTCTTCCTTGTCATCATCATTATTATTATATTTTACCATTAGTATTGTATTTTACTTTGTTTTCAGTTATTAAACTGTTCTTATCTCAACCTAAAAGTGACTTTTGATTCTCCTCCCCATTCCACTGAGGTTACAGGCTGGAGGGGGAGAGAGATAGGGGAGTGAATAAGTAGCTGCATGGTGCTCAGCTGCTGGCTAGGGTTAAATCATGACAATGGGGTATCCACAGCTTCTCTGGGCAACCTGTTCCAGAGCCTCACCACTCTCATAGTAAAGAATTTCTTCCTAACATCTAATCTAAACCTACCCTCTTACAGCTTAAGGCCATTTCCCCTTCTATCACTACATGCCTCTGTAAAAAGTCCTTCTCCAGCCTTCATCTAAGTCCTCTTTAGCTACTGGAAGGCTGCTGTAAGGTTTCCCTGGAGCCTTCTCCAAGCTGAACAACCCCAACTCTCTCAGCCTGTCTTCAAATGGAGAGGTTCTCCATCCCTCCAGTCATCTTCATGGCCTTCCTCTGGATTCATATATACTGATCAGCTTATTTTCTGTAAGGCTACATTGTGGCTTACTCTCCATTACTCAGAAAGATCCTCATGGAATCTCAGGAATAGAGTGTATACAGGGATGTGATGGTGCTCTGTGTAAAACCAGTGTAGAAGCAGTGTGGTTGTAAGAGAGTCCATGACACTGTCTTTGCTGTAAAAGACAAGGCAGCATCTTTTCTGCCACACTAGGAAAGTGTGACAGTATTTCTATCGTGAGCTACTTGTAACAGGTTTCATTTTTTAAATAGCAAAATTCTACAGAAGAACACAGAATTCCCCTGGGTAATAGTGTGCTCTCATACAAGCATGCCTGAGTTTGGGTTTTTTTACCTAGCTACTGTTCTTACATATATGTCTCACACATAGCAGGACTGATGACTCATTGGTTCTAACAGTCCTGAAATTGAGAAAATGGACCAAATTTAATACTGGCAAAAGCAAGAGAAAGCCCACTGGTTTCAGCAAAGCAAAGCCTCCTTGTGCTAGCTCACTCTACAGATTAATTTGGTAACCAGTTTGTTTTCAGATGCTGGTTTCACAGTAAGAGCCAAGTAATCAGAGTTAATGCTGTCCAGCACTGTGCTGAAAATCTTAGAAATGACATTGAAGGAATGGGCTTACCTACATTACGCTTGAGCCCTTAGAGCAGTGCTGCAGGCACCAGCAGCTGTTTGAGGTCCAAAATCCCTGTGCTGTGTGGCATGACAAGCTTGGTTAGCTCACTTGATGCATTTGAGATAAAGTCCCAAGACCCTCAATTAGTTCATCACATTAGGTGTACATAACTTGCCGAACAATGCCAGGTCCATGGTCTGCGGTTTCCAGCTGTTCAGTATGTGGTAAACTTTAACAGATGAAGAGCTGTGGCAAGTGTGACGTGGAAGTGCTAAGTTTCTAGGCTGAGGTGCCCATGATGTTTCAGCATGTGTTCTGCAGTACCTGGTGTGCTCAAGGCCTTCAGCACTGGTCTCAGCAGTATTGGACTACCCTTACAGGCAGCAAGTAAACTCTTTCTGCGCAGCTGGTGTTCTACCACACACTGAAGAAGGCAGGACTCTCCTCTGCTTCAGGAATTACTGTGGGAGTTGTCACTGCTCCACTGCTAACGCCTCCCTGCCATGCACTGGCTCTGCCACCAGCCACTCCCTCCCAAGTCCATGTCTTCACATGACAGCATTTGCTTATGACTGTTTGGTGCCTACTCTGACCCCAAATGGTGGGACAGCTCTGCCATTTACAGTGCATTGTCCTTTCTCTGGGAAAAAGTGAGAGTAATGCCAGGCTTGTACTGACTGCATTTTTAAGCCACTTACTCTCTTTATGTTTAAATAAAGAGGGCAGGCCTAAAGTCCATCTTGAAGAGCACTGTGCTGTTGCTCCAGGTAGAAGAACCCTCACTCCTCAGTGAATTTCCTTACTGCAGTAGGGGAGAACTGTTACCATGCAGAGCTCTCTCTGACAAGGTGCTCACTGTCTTCAGAGCTGCTGTGTAGGGACTGCATACTGTAATCTAAGGGGGACTTGAAATCATTGTCACATTTCTTTTTGTGTAGCTCTTTACTCCAGTTCCCTCTCTCTTTTGATGTCTGCTTTATTTATTTTCCTCTCCTTTATTGTTTGTCCCTTTCCTTTTTTCCCCCTGTGTCTCTTTCCCAGTTCCCCCCTTGTCATTGCTTCTTTCCCCTGCTTCCCTCTAACATCTCCACTGTCACTCACCTCATTCCTCACACAGTCTTTTTCTTGTTTCTCCCTGTCTTTTCCTGTGTTAGTCACTACATTGTTGGACTTCTGAAGGAAACTCTTGAATGCAACAGGGCATCAAAGAACAAGCAGCAGGTGCAGAAGTAACCTTGTGAAATCCTACCACCACTCAACAGCAAAGCAAAGCTGGCAGGAACAGCT
>NW_008670976.1:3518-3838 GCF_000695815.1 Acanthisitta chloris
ATCAAGAAGGAAAACAAGAGTGGGAGGTGATAGCAAGGCAAGGGGCAATCAGGGGAGAATAGTGTGGTACAGAAACTAGAGAAGAGAAGACAGAAATAATAGACATCACAGAGGGAGTTTAGCAAAGCTACAGGACTGTAGCAAACCTCGAAGGATACTCACATCAGACTGTGCTTTGCTTGGTCTGCCCTGAGACCTCCTCTCACATCAGTCCCTTCCCTTGGGCTCTCCTCTCTGGATTGGCTACTCTGTCCTGCTTAAATATCTCATTGCTGTCAACAAGTATGTCTAAAGTGCTATTGATACTGTGAACATTCCTG
>NW_008670976.1:3867-10580 GCF_000695815.1 Acanthisitta chloris
ACTAAATAAAATAAAAAAACTAAAAATGAGACTTTAGTTACATATTGCAGAAATGTGAAAAGGTGAAGTCAGGAACAGGTAGGTGGTTACAAATAACACAGCAGAGATACAGGATTGCATATGTTTCTCTGACTAGTTTCATTTCTTGTTGATTATTTTGCAAAATCTCCATAAAACCACGAGTAGACTACCCAAGATTTTCTGTGCAAAAAGCAAAGGGAAGTCTTGACACCAAACTATTACAGTAAGTCAGAGTTGTGTTGCTTGCTTCATGATGCAGAATTGAGTGAGCTCTTAGAGTAGAAAGATATGTTGGATAGCTCTGATTAATTTCATTTTTATTAGCTTTTTTTTCTTTTTGCCAGGCAATGTATTTTGTTTTCCTTTTAGTCCAGCTTCCTATATTGGATTTACATGAGGTTAATGAGAAGAGTTCAAAAGATACCTCTAGATAGAATGTTGTATTTCTGAAAGAGACTCATTGTAAGTTATAAATAAGTTTCAAAGGGCATAGATTTCATGTAAAGAGAAAAGCAGATGCTTCCTTTTCAGATTTTCCTTAACATGTAACAAAAATCAAGAATAGAGTCCTTGTAGTCTCAAGCCTGTTAAAACTGAATGGGTGCAGTTGGATACTCCTGCTCTTTCAAGAACCACATGACAGCACATAACTGAAAGCAGTATCTCCTAATCCATAAAGAATTTGTGATATGCTCTATAGATAGAATCTAATATAGCAGAATCCTGTCTGCTTTTTTTTTTCTTATAATCATGTCAATTAAACAGAAACACAAAAAAGTTACTCATTTTATTTGAGATGGATCTAGCATTGAAATCAATGGGTTATTTTCAGTGCTGGGAGTACAAAAGCATGAAGTTCACTAGAACAAAATGTAAACAAAATTAGATGAACATACAAATGGAAAAAGCAAGTGCTAGGTTTTAATGACATTCTTAAAATGGCAGATGTACAATATAAATGCTTTCTTCAGAAGATCACCTTAAGAACAGTATCTGTTGGAAGTGCTGAAAACAAGTACCAAGGAATACCATGGGCCGAGTCCTCTTCTGTATATGTTAGAGGCAGATGCTGTTACTTGGGTATAGCTGTGCTATTCTAAAAAATACCCCAAATCAAAAAGGCCAATAACAAATGTGAGTCTGCTCTAGCTGCTATTGGAGTGAACAATCATACCTCCCTGAACATCAGCAGGGATTTAATGTCTTTATTTTTCCTTGTTCCTTTGTTTTTCCATCCTTTGACGCCTCATCTTGTAGTTTATTTTGGGGACAGTTGTTTTTCTCTTGGTAAATATGACTGAATGACTAAGTTGCTTACTCACAGTTTCAAAGAAACAGCAAGTGACTACTTAACTGCTGTAACTGAACTACACATCTCTCAAAGTCATTAGAAAAAGAAATAGTTTTTATATGATAAAATTGTTAAAATAAGATTTACTAATCTGCATTAAGGTGAAATGCCTTCATGCAACATATTTTAGAGAATTAGACAATGGCTCTGTCCATTTTTGCTTGAGAATAGAAAGTGCAAAAGTTTTTATCCTGCTTAAAGACAAATACCCTCTGCTATGCCACCCACATGTGCCCAATCTGTCGGAAAACTAGAACTATGTAGTCCTGTAGGATTGAGAGCATAATTCTTTGCCTGTCAGATTATTCTGACAAATTACATTATAATTACTTCCTCATTAATTACTGTGAGAAATGTTGATCTAAAGAGAACAGGGAAGCATGTCTTCCATTTAAAATCATCAAAACATGAACAATCAAGATTTTCTCTGAATAGTTTATGTTAATTCATATTTGGGCATGTAACATGCTCATTCCTATTGCACCTAATCAGAGAGAGATATCTAGCACCTGTCTCTTTCAGATATGTCAATTTTATTTTCTTTTGAACATCTTTAAAATAGCATCTTTTCCACTTGCAAGTAGATATTTTTTTCCTTCTGGTAATTTGAGGCATGATCCTCAAAGCATGAAAAAAAGTAGATGTTCTTATATTGAGAAGTTGTTAAAAGTGTGACAAATTCTCTAACTGGAATATATTGCATTCTTAGAGTATGAGGTCCTCAAGGAAGGTAAAGAACAAGCAACAATGCCAACCTCTGTGGTAAAGCATGACAGAGGGGAATAATCTGCAGCCTGAAAATAAACTTACTTTCCTTTCAAAGCAAGAGACATTGGAAAGGAATTGCCTTTCTTCGGGATCCAGTTCCTTCTGTGAGTTCATTTTTGGCTGCTAGCAGTCACCCTAAGCATCAGCCTGATGCAGCAGAGTGAAGATCTGTGCTTTATCCTGTCACTATATGAGTGCTGCAGTTTCTTGATGCATGTGGGAAGAAGCAGTAAAGGAAAGAATTGCACTCCTGATTCAAAGGCACTTTGTGATCAGATTTGTAAATCTCATTGCAGCTTGGTTGAGACATTGGAGTCGAGTTTTTTTCTCGCCTCGTAGAGACTAGTAATAATTCCAAGCTGCAGCAGAGAATTAACTCAGTGAAGTTCGGGTAACTGATCTGCTTGTACACAATGGCCAGCTTGTACCAGAAAGTCCTTGCAAGCAGGAGAATAACCCCACAAAGGAATGGGGAAGCTGAAATAAGCTTCCTTTGCTCAAGGAGCAGACTCTTTGCAATTCTTCAAGGTCCTTTATGAAGCACTGTGACATACTACAAGATGCAGAAAAATTGGAGATTTTGGGTCAAATCTCATTTCCTCAACTGTTTTGCTCTAGGACCTTGTATAAAATTGATTGTTTGAATCTGTACACCTTTTCCATAGTGGGTGAATTACTAGCAGGACTCTTTATTGATTGGGAAGCTCCCAGGGTTTTTCCCACTGGGTAATACCTTAACATACAAGTCTTGTTTCTATGTGTTCATCTAGGAAGTGTGATCATGGCTTTTATTTTTATTTCTTTGGTATCCTTGAAAGACCTTTTGTAGCTCTGGAGAATGAGCTGACCTCTTTTGTTCCCCTAGCCTGAAAAAGGTCATATTTTGTTTAACTAACCTTTGAAAACACCAAGCCAAATTCTACTCCCACTGCACCATTCAGAATAGCTGCAGAGTGATTCTGTCTTACGGCTCTGAACTGAAAGTAGTATTTTACCCAAACTTTTTAATCTTCTGAGTTGTATCAAGTCTGTCTTAGTATGTCTGAGAGTGCAGACAGTCATATGTCTTATATGCTGTAGTGTTGTGTTCTAGAGGCGTAGGTGTTTTACTAGGAATATAAGTTCTTTGGCTCAGCTGCAGTTTAACAGAGAGAACCTGGTCTGCTAAAGTGTAGATAGTTGTGTCTGACCTGCTCTTCAAACTTTGGACCCCTTCTTTGGCTGATGTTTTTTCATCTGGTCAATGTGTAATAATAATTATAATTCGTTTGCACAATAAAATTGTGACTTATACCTTCTTGGCTACATCTTCTGGCAGTTTAGGTTCCAAAACTTCTTCCTTTTTCAGAGGCTTCATATTGTTTTGGGTCAGGGTTTTTATTTTCGTTTTAATATATTTCTTTTTTTTTTTCTAGACTAGTGCTCTGAACTTTATAAACTGATTTTCAGGACTTCTATCATTCTCTTTGCATTAGATTTTGGCATAGCCTCAACATTATAGCAGACCAAATAAGTTTTGAACTAATATATACACAAGATCATAAAATATGTTGAATTACTTTGTTTCTATGATTTTTCAAAGAGAAAGCTTGGACAATGTAACCATGATAAAAATAGGCAGGCTATGCAAAACTTATTTTATATTGTTGTAATAAAACCCTTCATTTTGGTTCCATTTTGACATGCTCATATTGTGTGCTTCTTCATTATGTTCTTTTCTTCCTGGGAAAGCAGGAGGTAGGATACCTCTAGCCTGTACTTCACGGAGACTCTGCTTCCTAAAACTTGGGTATGTTCTTTTATTTTAAATTGAGGATACAAATATATGTAAAAGGATGAATGTGATAAAGGGCTGCTTCCAGTCACAGGTATTAGAGATTTGTTTTCACACAACATCTGCTTGGGCAAAACTAAGACTGTATTGTGAAAAATGAACTGAATAAATGAGAGAAGTTTGCTTCTTGTAGAGGTGTACAGATTGTATCAAAATCAGACCGATGTTTAATCTGATGTATGAAAAACCCCTGACCATTTTGGCACATATGGCTTTTGTTACACATCTTAACAACAAATGTGAAAAGAGATGGGAAAAATGTAAAAATTCAAAACCAACAGTTCCTATTGGAGCAGAACACTAATCAGAACAAGGAAGATACTGTAGAGTGCTGCTATCAGACATGGAAGATAGAATAGTTCTTGTGGATGTCTACCTCACTGATATAAGCAACAATTATGTCTTCCCTCTATGAGTCTTCTCCTCTCATGAGATTCCATGTTCCTCTAACGCTCTACTGGTAAAGTTGTTCACTGGACCTGCTCTGATTTAATCTTTTCTGAGGTGGACATGGAAAAATATCTGCTATCCCAGACAAGGTTTCTCCATGCACAGTGTCATGGGTTTTGACAGGCTCCATGTGTTTCTCCATGCATTATTGACATCTTCCAGAGTCTACATGCACAGTATTTCTGTCTCCTTAGTGAAATGCCCTTGCCTGTTATGCTCTGTGATACCTGTTGTCTGACCACACCACAGTGATGGAGTAAGCATGGATTAATGTGCCCAGATGCATCAATCACAAGATCATGTTTAGCCATGGAGCTCCTAGCTTATATTGCCTTTGTCACTGCACTTCTTCCAGTATGACACCAGTCTCCACAGGTACTGACTTCACCTCTTTCCTATGAATAGTGAAGTCCTATTGGCTGTGACAAGAAAATAAATTAAACAAAGTCATTCAACTGCTTCCAAGACTTGTTCTTGAGGAACTCCATCATAACTGTATACCCATCTGCTTTTGGAACCTGCAGGAGTGGCATCATCTCTCCTTGGGTAATTCATCACTCTACAGTTCTTGAACAATCCCACATCCATACTTTCATTACAGGCAAAAGGAAAGGAATTATAACAATTTCATTTGTGTAGGTTGCATGAAGGGAAATAAACACATTAAATATGTTAAAATGCATACAATTTTCTGACTTCAAAATAGGTAGCTCCTACAGTATGATGATATATTTGATGACCTCTTCATTTTTCTCACAAGCAGCATTTAATATTCATTCCTGTTATGTGGCTTTAGAAAACATGGCACCTCCTCTGGTAGCAACTTCAAAAGACACTTTTTGGTCACTGTCAAGCAGAACACTTCAACCTAAGCATGACCCCGAAGGATGAAAATACATGAGGGCTGAATTTCAAGGATAGAAACCGAGTAGGATGTTTAGTATTGCACAGAGTCTCATGTTCTTTCCTGGTTTGGGGCCTGTATTACTACAGTGTGTCACTTCTCGTGTTGATTTGTGGTACATCACTGTAAAACCAAAACTGGTCTTGGTTGGTGTGTGGTAGAGTCCACAGCAGCATTTTGAATCCTTGTTCAGATTCACATGATCTTGGGGTTTCAGCTCCTTTTCCCAACATGAACCTCCACCAAGGCTGTGTCAGGGTTTTGGCTTTATTCCCTATAAAGGTACACCATCATAGCTTTCCCTTGTACATGTAATCTGTAGCAGCTGACAATTTTAGCTCTGAGAGTTCTAAACAAAGAAAATGAAACCAGGGCCCAAACTGCCTGAAGTGTCTGGCTTGATGTTGTCCCATATCTGAAGAGTAATAGCGACATGGCAAAACCAGGCTCAGAGAAATATCATATAAGACCATGGATAACAGTAATCTCACTGAGCTTTTCCTCCTCTTGCCTCCTCCACATGATCTATTGCAGAAGGACAGTGCAGAAACAAGACCATAAACTTCATTATGGTGAGGTGGCAAAAATAAGAGGTATTTTGCATTCAGACACTGAAGGAAACCAATTAACAGGCTAACGCTCTTTTTAAGAGGGTTGAAGAGGGAGAGAATTGAGGTTTACACCCATCTATTTAAGTGCAGACCGGATTGACTTAGGAAGAACCTCACAAAGTGAATAATGAAAACGATAGCAGAATTTGGCCTGCTGGCTGGTCATTACATGAAAGACAGTTGTCACTGCAGGCCTGCAGGTGAAAGCAAAAGGCACAGAGTTGGGCTGTGATGGGAGAGGGCAGCTGAAGGCTGCTGCTGGAGATTTTTGAAGCACTCATTCAAATGGATGCAAGTGTTTGTAGTCGACCTGAAGGACTCATAGAAATTTGCTGCTAAACAGGTGAAAGAGTAACCTTGTGAAAAGCACCAAAACCATGGAGTAGCAGCATCATGTCTCCAAGGTCTGCAAAGAGGGTGAAGGAGGAAGCAGGTTTCTTCCTAGAGAGAAGCAGCTGCTCCTGCTCTAGCTGGAGCTCCTGTGTCCCACCACTCTGCAGCATCCCTGCTCCATGAGGTGCAGGAGGGCATCTGGGGCAAAAGGAGCTCGGCAGTCCCGGGGTAGGGCAGCCAGGAGTCTGTCCTTCTTCAGTGCCCTTCATTTCCTCAGAAACGGCCTGATTTCCCGGCGTGGGAGGGGGAAGTGGGGTAATTTCTGACCGGGGATGGAAGCAAAAGAAATCTCCCACGGAAGGGAAGAGCATCGGGCATCTTCATGTGCGGGAAAGTGGGAGAAACGGTCTGACCCCTCCTCAGCCCGCAGTCCTCGAGCAA
>NW_008670977.1:0-8687 GCF_000695815.1 Acanthisitta chloris
AAAGAAAAAGAAAAAGAAAAAAGAAGATTTCTGACTGTGCTAAACATCTACACACACATGGAGGTTCATGCACACATGCATGAGTAAACATGCATGTTTGTGTGAGTGTATGAAGTCACCATTAAAACAGGAAAGCATCTACTGTGTATAAACAGAAATAAACACTGTCAAGTAATTCAGGATGTGTGGAAACATTGGTCCTGTGTTAGCATCCTGGAGCTATTTATTTTGTCTCTATCCTAAGCTCTTTTGTTGACTAAATGTCTTCTGCTTCCACAAGGAGCTAAAGATCACTTTAGCTAACTGTGATCTACAACTTCTCTGTATTTATCTGTACTGTGTTTATTTGAAGAATTTTAGTGACACGAATAGGTTTATCACTTGCTTCTCACACTATAGTTCTCATTAATGTGTAGTATTAGTATTTATGTGTTTCATTATTAATTATATGCATTGGTATTCATACAAGAAGGAAATTTGGGTATCTCTGCAGATGTGCAACTAATCAGAACATCTGGGATGCCATGAACATGATAGATTCTGACTAGAACTAAGGTTTGCAGTATTGAGCAGAAATGAAAGCAACTTTGCTGAAAAAGAATCCAGAAAGTACAGATGAAGAAAGATATAGAGCTATAATGTATCCTTCAACTATACAGACAGACAAGATTACAGGTGTACAGGTAGTACTGACACAATTTATTTTGTAATAATAAATTGTAATCCAGACCAGGAAATCTTACCAAAAAATAGAACAAAATTATGTCATTTTGTGTCAATATGTGATAAATGGAAATTGTCTGCAATTTATCAACATTCCCTTCTTTCCTTTATCAATTAGAGGCAATTATTTTTTTCAATTATTAGATTATTGTCTTCCTAGTTTTACTACAGTACAATCTTGCTGTAGATATCAAAGGTGATAGGAACATGAGCAAGACAGTAGTAAGAAAGCAGTAAGTGGAGATGGTATCAGTTGTTGAAGCACAGTTTTTAGTTGGGAATTAAGAAAAGAAAACATCTTTGAGAGATGCTGAGAACTAAAATTTTTCTCTCTACTGATAATCATGGGGTCTATAGAGAGATACTGATTTTACAGCAGAGCAAATTCTCTATCCCTTTCCCTCTCAACCCTTCCATGTTCCACATGATACTTTATCTTTTTTCTGGGCTGAAAGTACCTTAGCACCTCACTGCCTCTCTTTCACCTTCCTCTAATTACATTCCTCTACTCCACAGTCACCAACTCTCTTTTCTTTCAAAGTTGATCTAATTGATACAGGTCTAACTAAACTCTGAGTCATGGGTCTCTACTAGTCTCTAGTTTTTAAAATTATTTCAGATCTAAAAAAGGGTCTGTGTGCCTGAAAGCATGTCTAATTTCTCCAGACACACCAGGTGGTAGAATAAAAGGTACTGTGTCTGCTTGCAGACCATGTCTTGCTTTGTTAGAGGCCTCCTATGGAGCACCTGTGTGAGTTCAGAATTCCCTCTACCTGAACCTGAAGTACTAGGGAGCAATTTTTTGACAAAGCATTATGACTCATTAGTCACTCAGAAATTGAGCTGGCTCTGGCAATCCCTGGGGGAGTTATATCAAGGCATTCAATAGGATTGATTCACCTAGGACTAAAAGCAAGAAGTTCCTCAAGGTGCCTGACAGCCTTAAGAATAGTTTCTTAAATTGTCATCCCATATGACTCTCTTAAGGCTCTCCTTTCATGTTGTTGGTGTTCCCTTAAATGTTAACTTCTTCCGTTCTCAGAGTGGTTTTTGAGGTATGGAAACTGCAGGAAACACAAGAAATAGCAGCAATAAAATCAATGGTTATGAAATTTCTGTCAAAAGGAAACATGCTACACTACTTTGTGACTTAATATAGAATCTTATAAGAAAAATAATGGAAATTGGTAGTGAATTTATAGTAAAAAAATTAAACAAAATAAGGAATGCAGAACTCTCTTGGTCTTCTTTCCATAGCATTAAGGAACAAAATAATGGCCAAAGCCATTATTTTTTGTTTCTTTTAGAAGCCATCTGAATATTATAATTTATTTAGTAATTGCATATTTAGCAAGGAAAAAAGAAAACCTGAACAACCAGTTATAAACCAGGGAAATAGTTTTACTTTGTCTTAGTAATAACCCTTTTCAGTTTGTAAGCAACAAATAAATAAAAATCATATGTACACTAAATAGGTAGAATAATTTTCACCCATTTCTACTTAGAGGAACAATTATCAATCTAGAGGCCGAAGTTAAATGTTTTGAGTTTCTGCAATATTTAGACCAGAACTACTTCAGACAGTTTGAAAGTCCAGGACCTCTTGTGAATCCTCTCAATCCTTTTAAAATGACTGTGGTTTGTCCATAGAACTCCACTGTAAATGCAATCTGACTGTGATCCTGAAAAAGGCTGGAACAGAAATATGCAAACTAAGCTCTCTAGGACCTGCTGAAAGAAAAGAAACATGATCACCATTTCACAATTTCATTCCTCCTGTAAATTCCACCCCAGATATATACAGGCTTTTTTGAAAGACTTTTGTAAAGGTGGCGATACAGGGTTTTAAATGTGGAGCTTCTCTTCTTTTGCCAACATTAAGTGGAATTATAATGAAATTTTAAAACAGATGATTGTCAATTTGTCTGCACACATATGTATATTTTATGCTTGAGAAAATATTAATAATATGCATAAGCCTTCATAGGGTTCAATGTACATTGGACAACCACTGAATGATGATGAGTCTTATGAAAGTCCTGCTGTCACTTTAGCAACAGATAGACACCAAAGTTTCCAGGTGCTCAAGATCAGACTGAGATCTAGTTGAGATTTTATAGGAGAATAAGACAAAATAATGAGTTGTTGACATAATTAAGAAAACTGATAGGATTTCAACACAATTATTATCTGTCTCTTTGATTGTTTCGTTTTGTATTGCTGTTCTTTTTTGAAAACAAATTTGGATTTAGAAAACGGTAATAAAAAGATTCACATTTTCTCATGCACTATAAAATGCATAAAAAAACTTCTCACTCAAGGTACTCCAAGCTCAACTTTATTGGGTTGGTCTTATGCCTTCTTGTTGGTACCCTGTATTTTCATTCTAAGGTGTTCCTTCTAGTAGACTACCTGTGTTTCTCTTCACTGTCTCCCCTTGCCAAAATTACATTTGATGTTCTGTATGCTCAACACTCCATTGAAAACAAACATTTTAATTCCTTGCCAACTCTGAAAATCAGATAATAAATTTAATTTTGGCAAAGTCAATTAGGAATAAGTCCAACAAAAGAAAAAAGATGCTCTAAAATAATGAAGATTCAGGCAATACTCTTGGAAGACTGAGATATCTGTAAATATGATGCTTCTCCATCCATGTATGACTGTGTTAGTGAACTAGATGAGACCAGAGCAAAAAACTGAGTATTTCCATGCTCCATATTATTTAATTATTCATATTTCCTTGGCATGTTTTTGACTAGCATTATTAGTACTATCCCAGCCAATGCCTGGGGAATGATAAAGGAACACATTCCCTGAGTATAAACCAATGAAATAATCCTGTTCTGGGATGTGTCACAGCTAGTGACACATTTATTTTGCCAACACATCTACTGACCAAGAGGAAAGACAACCTCTGACTGAGCAAGCCTAACTGTGTGGGAGCCATTCACTGACTGGAGCAACCTTCACTCTCTTACATAGCAGCCTGCTGGGAGAAGATGTATCCAGGAGATGTTTTAGGACCTTTGTAGTCAAAGGTTTGAGTGCAATTACACATCTCCCAGGAGAGACTGCCGTGCATCCAGGAGATGCTTTAGGACCTTTGGTGTGAAAGGCTTGAGTGTAATTACACATCTCCCAGGAGAGACTGCCCAAACCATTAAGTGCAGTATTTTGACAATGCAAGTTTTTGGTTTTATTTTTCCTGTTCAGTCCATACACTTAGGTATGGACTAGGAAATCAAGGGCTACAGGAAAGTGGATAAAACTAAGACACCTGCCTGTTGGCTGGGGAAAGCCAAAAGAGTGTTCTAGGAAAGTGGATAAAATTAAGACTCCTGCCTCTTGGCTGGGGAAAGCCAAAAGAGTGTTCTTGGGATTATTTCAGTTTATGGTGCGGTTTTTTTCTGCACTAACACTCTAATAGAAAATTAATATACTAAAAAAACCAAACCTGTGGAAAGGGATTTAGATTATCTATAGCTGACCACTCAAAGCAATTTCTCACTAGACTGTCTACTTGGTTCTTGCCCATTAGTCTTGAACAGGTTTAACAGTGTCTATGTTTCATCCCTTGAAATTTCCTTATAGCCTTGAAGTGAAGTCTTTAGAAGGTTATTTCAACATAGAGTACAAAAGAAAAGGTGAAACACATGCAAAATGCATGCAGTTGTATTTTGCTGCAAAACCAATATGTTTGGCCATTTGAATTTTTGCTAAGTTAGCAGTTGGTTTATTTGCTGTATGTGTGGTAGCCTCTTGCTTTCTGCATCCCTTGTGTGCTGGGTTGCAGTGTCACAGATCACTTTTGTCATGGAGAAATAATGCAAAAATGGATTCATATAATACTGTGTTAAAAATGTGTTGAAGATCTGCATAGTGAGAACTCCTAGGAGGATGGAGAGGGAAAATAAAATCGCATATTTTCACAGCCTTGTGAAATGAAGTCTGCAGTTTTTGGCTCAGGGTTTATTTTTCAAACAAATCTGCAATAGTAATTTCCATCCTGAATGCCCTCCCAGAGCAATGTAATTATTGGCAGCATTTCAATATGCATTGAACACTGATATTTAATTAACAGTTTATTAATTTTTGATACTTAAAACCAGAATCCGAAAGATTATTTTATTGTGGTAGCTGTAGAAAATATTACACATGTCTGATTTTTTGAGGTCATATGATACACACTCAGACACTAGAGTGACCTGTAGTTTTGGAATGCAGAAATGAACTGTGTAATTATTTTACAAGTGGTAAATGGTGGGAAAGTTTGCTAAAATGATCCAAAAAAAATTACAATCAGACATATGGACAGACAGAGAGGGGAGGGCTGTTACTCACCCAAATCTGATTCATGCACATAATGGTTCTGTTAGCAAAAACATTCTATTATCAAAAAGTTCTGTTATCAAAATACAGCACTTTTTTTGTTGGTTGAAAAGTGCTATGTCAACCAAGTCAGTGTGTAAATGAATTGCCATACTGTGCCATAACTTGCTGTAAGTGTTTAATTTTCTTCTATGAAATGGAGAGCCTTCTTTTTCCAACTTTGACTTCATTTCTGGTTTTGATATATGTATAGCATCTGTGTATTTACTCAGCATATTTGCCAATGTATTGCTGTCTTGTTGCTAGTATAGCTCTTTATTTTTTCTGTTTTATTAGCACAGGATTTTGATGCTGTTCAAATCAAGGCAGATCATGCAAACTGGAAATATGTTAAGTAATTTATAGATGCAGAAAATAATAATGAGTAAGAGAACCTGTTGAGACCAAAGAAGATAAATTTGTATCATAATCACAGTTTAACATTTATATTGCCGTGATACATTGATGTTACACAGTTCTAAATTTTAATTCAGCAACAAGTTCTTATTTTAGTGTACAAGCAAACCAAAGTTCACATTTTTTACTGAGAATTAAAGCTTCTTCCATTATACTGATGCCGAGAAAAGGCTGGAAAAGAACTACTCACAGACTTGTGTCTCTGAGTAGCAGATATTTGTTTATTCAGCACTCGGCACAAGGGAATCGCTCCACCAAACCTGTGCAACCAGGGACACAAACTTCACAGTTTATGTACATTAAATGCCCATACATATTCATTCTTTCCAGGAATGGGTGGTTATTATTATAATCAGTTCTCAGAAATCATTATCATATACTCCTCCTCTGTCTCCTCCCTCCTGGCATCAGTCCCATGGTCCTGGTGGTTGTTGGGTGGTCGTGAAGATGAAGTGTCTCCTCTTCCTCAATACCCTTTGGACACCCTTATTATGCAACCATTTACCCCTTTGGACAGTTTTGCATGCCTTGCTGACCTTGCCTCTATCTTGAACATTTTGTTTCTTCATTCCACACCTTATATGGTCTTAATTTTCCTCCTACTGCCAAGGTTTGAGTCTGGTTAGTTCTACTGTCTTATAGCTAAGGTGCATCATTTTGCTAACCAGGCCAAAGCAATACCATTAGTGAAGCTTCTTGTCTGTACTATGCAATCCTTGCTATTTTGCTAATTAAGCTGAAATAGTACTATTAGTAAAGTTATTCTTTATGCTTTCAGCTTTAACTGTCCAATTCCTGCTTTCGGTTTTCTTCTCGGTATCAATATTATCTAATGGACTTGAAGCTATGAAGAAAAGCCAAATAAAATGATGCAATGCGACTTTGGAAATGTATGTCAAATTTTTTTTCTATTAATTATGAATGAAGTGCTATATAATATAAATCTGACTCAAGGTTACATAGGGTGGGATCCTTAAATATATTCAAAGGGCTAGAGGGAGAAAGAGAAGCTAATTTTTTGATAATGATTCAGATGCCAGAGAAGATTAGAACATAAGGAAGAATGCTGGAATGGAAAATTATTGTAATGGCATCACAGTAATTTTGAAGAAAAGATTGGGGAAAAAGTACATTAATTTTGAAAAAAAAATATAAGGTAAATAAATTACAAATTGACTTTGACTCCTGTGTAGTTTTCAGGGTTAAAGGAATTTTTTCTGCACTGTGCTCTATCACTTTCTAATAAAATGCTAAGAAAATTAGACACATGCTATAGTGAGTTTGACAGTTTTAATCAGGAAATATTTCTTTCCTCTGAGCTCCAATAGCAGCAAATTACATTTTTATATATGGTAAAACACTGGGAAAAGTTGCCTGGAGAGGTGGTAGATTTCCCATCCCTGGAAACTTTTAAGGTCAGGTTGGATGGGGCTCTACTGTTCTACTTGAAGATGTTCCCTCTCGTAGGGAGGTTTGGACCAGATGGCCCTTAAGGGTCTCTTCCAACTCCAACTCTAACTGTTCTATGACATATATGTTTTTGCTGTCATGCCTTGCATTTTTTCATGGTAGCCTACTTTGTCTGCCCTCAAAAATTACCTCTAAAAGTTACAATTGAGAATGAATTGCCAGAAATACGTCTTGCTTTCCATGCCATGTTTTGAATACTGTGTAGGACTCTTGGTGAACTGGCCACCACAATAATTTTAGTTAGAAAGGGTGGTTGTTGAGGGTTTTTTTTTTAAAGTGTTTTACAGAATATGAATATTGTCTTTTTTTTTTTTTTTTCAGCAAACAGGGTATAGGTTAATGAACTTGAAAAAGAACATTTGTTGCAATATTTAGAAAAATAAGTAGCGATGTTGTTTTTGAAAAACCTGTTATTTTGCTTATATTTGCTTGTTTTCTATGCATGGTCTGGACATATGAAGGTTCAGAAGTCACTCCTGTGGTCTGTGTAAAGCACAGATGCTGTAATAGGCTCTGGTTCATAGGATTCCTGATTAGGAATTCATAGAGGGCTACTAGAAATCTTGGTATGTGCTCCGAGCCTGGGACTTAGTGATACAGTCAGCAAAATAATTTTTGTTCAGGATTTCATCAAATGTGAGAGGGGAGGATCCAATTGTTATTATATTGATGCATTCATTTGCTGAGAGTAAATCACCTCTCACCATTATTAATCTAATACATGGATCTACCTTTACCTATATCTAAGGTCCTACAGGATCTCAACATCTATGTCACATTGCTCCTTTGAAAGAGAAGAATTTAAATTCTGTTTTGTATATTAGCTAGGTCTTCCAGCCACTGAAATTCAGCACTTCCCAGCACAAGCAACTTATTACTGTCATCTGCCAAAAAAAAAAACCCAAAACAAACCTAAAATTCTAGCAATAGCAACAGCAGCTGGAAAAGGAGTTAAAATAAGTATGTAAATAAATGGCCTGCACACAGAGACTGTGGGGACAGTAATGAAGACAAAACTCTACCCAAGAAAGTTAACACCTAACCTGTTTTACACCATTCAACATCTTTTTGTTCTTATTTGGACTTTTATTAGTTCTAATAAATGTTTTTTGAGGTGCATATAGGGTTCAAGGCATGGTCAAACACATGACATTCTGTTTTGTTTCTTATCACTTTTCTAACTTTTTAATGTTTTGAGAACTACATTGATACAACGATCTGTTTGGAACAATAATTTTATGTATAGCTGCATTTCTTTCATGTGCATTATTTCCTGTTTATCTGAATTGCATTTTATCTGTAACTTATGTGTCCAGTCACTGAGTATTTCTATGGATTTTTTTCATAGTCTGCCCTCATTCTTACCACCCTTGGTATTATCAGCAAGCTGTAATTTTGCAGCTCAGCTCATTTTCCAGATCTTTTAGGAATATAATCAATAGCAAAGTGACTGCAGCACTTCTCTTCAAGGGTAGAAAATAGCCATTTATGCCTAACTTCTGTTTCTTACATTTAAAGCAATCCATCGTGGTGGCATCGTTTAGTCATTTTCTTGGTGGGTTTTTTTGTGTCATTCTTTTATGAAATTTTGCCTACACAGTATCTTTCAATGTAGGGAAGATCTATCTAGGTTGTTCTGATTTCCCCCATGGAGATGAAACATTTCACAGAGTTTAAGTTTTACAGTGTTAAAAATTTTAGCTTTA
>NW_008670978.1:0-253 GCF_000695815.1 Acanthisitta chloris
GGGTACCGCGGGGTACCGCGGGGCGAGGGATGTGGGGCGAGGGATGCAGTGGGATGCAGTGGATGCGATGCGATGCGATGTGATGGGATGTGATGGGATGGGATGTGATGCGATGCAATGTGATGTATCGTGCTGGGAGCGTCTCTCGCTGCCCCTCGGACAGCCCAGGAGAAGCTGCCAGGAGGCTCCGAGAGGCTCCGAACATCAACCCACACTTGTCTCTACAGCCCAGAGCAGAGCACGGCTTGCCAGC
>NW_008670978.1:418-18768 GCF_000695815.1 Acanthisitta chloris
GCCGAGGGGAGAGCACTGCTCGCCGCGTCCCGGCAGGACGATCGCTCTGCTCAGAGGAGGAGGAGGAGGAGGAGGAGCCTCAGCCCCATTCCCCCAAGGATGTGGCAGAGCTGCTGATGCTGCTGCCATCGCGCCCTGGGGCTGCGGTGGGAAAACAAAAAGCGCTGGCGTGTTGGGAGCAGGAGTGGCTGCAGGTAGAGCTGTGAGCAGCGTGTCCTGCTCCTCCTCGGGCCTCGCTGAGCACTAGGAAAGCAGCTTGTGCCGGGAGGTTTTTTTTTTTTTTTTTCCCCATACTTCTCATTCTTGCGGTGACATCCGCTGGGACCAGAGTGCTGGTAAAGATTACCCAACGGGCAAGGAGTTTGGGAAGCATGATGTGATCGTGGACTTCCAGAAATCCTCAAGACTTGCAGGGACAGGTCAGTGAATCCTTAGAATCCAAGGAAGGTGCTTGGCAAAGAGAAGTTTTCATTGGATCTAGTTGTAAAATTTGCTTAGATTTGCTGCTGCTTTACCTGTCTCGCCCCTTCAGCTGTAGCAGGAGACTGAACCTTAACAGTGGTACCTAATATTGTGGATATTCCTGAGATTTCTGACTTTGGTGGGATATTCTAGAGGTTAATGACATTGGCATGACGTTCCAGAGATTTCTGTCTTTGGCATGACTCGAGATTTTGGTGGTAAAATGCCTGAGTTGTTTATGGTAAACGTAAACTAACAGACTAATTTGTCTTCCCGTGGGTGACAGTTTTAGGAGGAAGAGAAAAGCACTAGAATAAACTTAATACTTTTATGCTGGTGATGACCAGACTTGGCAAGATGCTTCATTTTCATGCTTGTGTTTGAAACAACAAAACAAGGATTGGAAGGGAAACATACCAGGAACAGCTTTCCTGGTGCTCACCCAGAGCTGTCAGACTCCAGAGCAGCACAGAGAAAAGTGCCCAGACTCAAACCAAATCCCATCCTGGCACTGCTCTGGCTGTAGATGTGGTTGAGGAGAGCAATGTTTGTACGTGTAACATGAGAATAACTCAAAATGTATAGAAATAGAACATGAGTAAGAACTTCAAAAGTACCCAAATGACCTGGGCACTGAAGTCATGCAGGCACTCCTGAAAAACGTGTACCAGCCTTTAAACCTTGGCTATTATTTGCCCCACCTGCAATTTTCTACTTGATTTTTTTTTTTTTTAAATGTGTGATGTTACCTGGATTTTCTGGTGTCATCCATACCTCCTACCCTTCCCCTGTTGTGGGGAGTGGCAGTGCTGGTGGAGCCAGGACTGCTAGTCCTGTGCTGGGATTCCAGGCAGTGCCTAAAACTCTGGAACTTATTACCACTTATTACCATTGTGAAAGCCAAAAGTGGCTTATAGGATTTGAAAGGCAAAAAAAAAAAATAAATAAAAGGATTAAAAATTTGATATGGATAACAAGAATCTCCAGGATTAATAGCAAATTAAATGAGCTTTAGGAGGGATATAATTCCCTGTATTTCAGGGCATAAACTGATCTTGGGATTTAGTAGGAAACTTCTCCTTGTAGGGAGGTTTTACTGCACTCACTGCTGGTGAGGATTTTCCTCTGTGGCCTGGGCAGTGTCATCTCTGAGTGTTGTGTCCTCTGCAAGAGGTTCCCATTAAAGCTCCTGAAGCTTTAGGTGTTTCCCAACATCAGGTTGTTGCTGGAAGGCCCAAAGCACCAGGATTTGGGTAGAACCTGCCTGGAGGGAAAGGCAACATCACCTGGGAACAAACTGATCCTACAGACTCTCTCATTGCTAGAGTACTAATACTCTAGCACTAATACTAGTACCTCAATGTACTTCAAACTTCACCAGCAGCTTCATTTTGAAATTGCTAGAGTAGAGTACCTCAATGTACTCCAAACTTCACCAGCAGCTTCATTTTGAAGGTGCACAGTCAATCCCTGTGTATGTGTCCGTGGTGGGAGAAGCTGAAACCACTGGTCTGCTTGCTGAGTTAAAAAATACAGCCCTTGGTCTGCTTTATCTTTGCCAGAGTCCCTAGGAAATGATGTTTAGCATAAACTCTTGTTAACCTTTTCCCCAAACTGTTTATTCACTGCAGCACTCAAGTGGCAGTGCTGGGGGTGGGGGAAGGGTGTGGTTTGGGTTTTTTGCTCCTTGAGTTTCCTATCTCTGCTCTTTGGCTGAAGCCTCTGGTGGAGCTCAGGGTGATGTTGGACTCTTGGGGCTGATCCATTGGGGCTGCACACCCTTCAAAGTAATTAATATCACCTTAGCTGCACAGGTTTGTACTGGAGCTGTTAGGAGAAGCTTTGCTTGGAGTGTGGACCGAAAAAACTGCATCTAATCTATTGTATGATGAAATGGCAGGGCAAAAACTGCTCTTGGAACAGAACTGTGTTGGTCTCCTTGCAAAGCCTCTTTGGGAATTCTCCCCTGTGAGCACAGTTCCTGCATCACTGAGAGTCCCAACCCAGAGCCTCTTGTGTGGGATCCATGAGAAGGGTTTGCAAAGGAAGACAAAGGTTGATGCTCTGTAGGAGTAATGTTTACATGGGATGTTTCCATCCAGTTGGTAATAAGGGTCTTAATCTCTAGTTTCCATAGTTTCACACTGGCAAAAACCAGCGTGAAAAGTTGTGCCTGTGGTGCTTCCCTGACTCCTCCTTCCTGCCTGAGTTCTGTGGATGTGGCAGAAACTTCAGGGTTTGGTTTGGGTGTTCTTGCCTGAACATTTCCAGCAGTTGGGTTGGTTCAGTCTGTCAGATCTGGTCCCAGGTTAGGGCAGTGCTAGGAACTTGCTTAAATAACAGGAGAAAACACATCAGCCATCACAGAGTACCTTGCTGATAGTCTCTCTTTGTCTCCATGGTTTTTTGTCCTCTGACTTTCCTCTCTTCAGAGCTTTCCATCACTTTTGTCACTGTGGGATCATAGAGCTTTTCAGACAAGCTCTAAGTGGTGTGAGCAATGTGTTTGTGTTTATCCTCCACCTTTCACTACCAAGGAGTGTCTTGTTATGGTAGTTGGTTTAGGTTTCCTTTATGTGAGTGTTGCTGTCTCCTTATCTTGGCTGAAGCAACATCAAAGCAAAGCACTTGACCCTTTGGGTGAAAGTTGTGGAGGTTTGTGATGGGTTCAAGGCTAGGAGGGAGCAGAAGTGAAAGGAGCAGAGGGATGGGAGGAGGAGAGCAGGTAATAACAAGTGTCAAGCTTTGTCCCTCAAGAGGCAGATGGGGTGGAGAGGGATATGCAGAACCCAAAAAAAGAAGTGTCATATCTGGGGAATCTCCTCTGTTGCAAACAATCCCATCATGTGATTGTGCCCTGTGGCTTCTGCAGGAGGTGGGGGCAGCAGCCTGGGACAGCTACCACCAAACCTAGACACCCAACCTGGGCAATCTTGTGATCCCTCAGCCATGCAGGAGCCTCATGATTGAGGCTGTGCTAGGACTGGAACAGGAGAGTCATGAGAAGCTTGTGAGCAGCTGTCAGCTAGTCCCAGTGCTGAGCTGAATGCCTAACATCAGCCATCAGAACTGGCCCTGTGAGAACAGGAACACTAGGGCTTGGCTAAGAGACCCTCAGGAGAGGAATCCTTGGTTTTAAAAGCAGGGGAAGCTTCCAAGGTGCCTCTGCAAGGTGGTCAAGCAATAAATGTGCTGCTAGGAGACTGCCTGGAGCATGGATCTGCATAGCACAAAGGAAACCTTATACTGACTGCAAACACAACAGGAAAACAGTCAACTCGAGGATTATTTTAACAGTAACTAGAGGATTATTTTAACAGCTCTGTCCCCCAGTGTTTGTATTGCTCAGTTATCTAAGCCCAACAATACGTATCCTTTGAAACCTTTTCCTTGTGCTGCTGTTTGCTCCTCACTGCTGGGAGAATCTGAGCCTGATTTCATGTCATGGAGCTGCAGAAGTTGCTGATGTGTCCAACCCACTGAGCTGTGGAGTTGCTTGTTGAGAAAACAGAGCTAAGTGGAACTCTAGAGCCACTATTTGATTGCTGTTCCTCTGAGGTCCTCTCCTTCGTGCCCTTCCTCCTTGTTTTCATATCCCTAAAATGTCAGTTCCAAAATATTTGCTTAACATTTTGCCAGGCTGCAGAGGAGGAGAACCAGACCCCCGTGAATATTGTCTGGCAAAATAAGAGCTGGGATGGAGGAATGTGGTCCCAATGGCTCCTTTGTCTCAGTGCTGGAGGCTGCTGGAACACACACAGCAATAAGCAGGTGCTTGATTTGCAGCTCTGAACTTTTTTTCTTTTTTTCCTTGTCACTGCACATGAGCCCAAAGAAGCTGCTGCTAGTCCAGATCTGAAGGACTTGGCCCTGTCTGACATCTAAGGAAATTTTAAGTAACACATCAAATCAGCTCTGTTGATTTCAGAACCAACTTCTGGTGACTTGGAGATGAATTCTCCTACTTGCCAGGTTGGGAATGCTCAGGTGTAAGGATGGATCTGGCAAAATAATGAGGTTGATTGGAAAAAAGAGACTTAAACCAATGCTGGGCACTAGGGTTGGGTTGTGAGGTGTCAGGTTTTTCCCCTGCCATAAGGGAGAAGGTTTTTTTCCACCTTCATTTCGTTGGGAGCTGAAGTTCTCCATGGTGGTTTGTCTCCAGGAGTATTGACTCCCAGAAAAATGCAAATGCATTGAGTGAAGTGACTCAAATCCCTGTGAGCTGTCAGCACTCAAAGGACATTAATGTTCTGGCAGAGCAGCTGGAGCCAACTCTGGGAATAATGTTGTGGATAACATTAAATCTTGCTTTAGATTTATGGGTTGAGACTCTGGGGGAAATGGTGCATGCAGGAAAATCCCTGGATCACACTCCCATTACAAAGCATGAGCAGGGAATCCTGCTGGGATCTGACTTGCTGCATCAAGGAGCCTGAGGTGGTGATCAGACCTCAAATGTGATGCTGTTCTGCCTTCTTCTCCCAGTTGCCTCTCCTGATTTGGGAGTGATGGGCAGAACTAGCTCTTCAGGGAGATTTGAAGTGAGTGTGAGTGGAACTCACTCAGTTCTGTCCTCAGCACAGAGACCAAACCCTTCCACACTGACTGCACCTTGAGTGAGGTCCCAATGGTGATTTTCTACAGGTATGTTGGGCTTTATCTGCCTCTGGAGAAGCATCTGCCACTGTTCCAGGGTGTTGGTTGCTTTCTTTCCCCTCTGCCTAGGGTTGTGGTGCCACTTCACTTGTGATCTTCACCTTGGAGAGGAGTTACCTAAAGCATTTTGGTCATCTACAAAACTTGAGCTGTGGCTGAGTGTCCTGTTAGTGCTCTCCATGCAGGAAACTGGTTATTGCTGTGCTACCTTGGATTCTGGATTAAACTCCCCCTTTAGAGCTGAGCAGAGAGAATCAAGGATTGTTCTATCCCAGAGAGAGCTCCTTGTAGGTCTGTGGCAGGAGGCAGTTGATAAATACAAAGAGATGGAGCACAAAGGGACAAGGAGATGCCAGTGGCAGGAGGTTGTGGTACCAGGTACTGCCTCGTGGTGTGACAGGGAAGGGCTTTGTGTGGGCACTGTTGCTGTTGGAGTCCAGAGGTGAATTTGGGAATGTTTGTGACAAACGATGCTGTGTGTGAGGGGCTCTGGGAGCAGCTGGAGCAGAGCTGGAACAAAAGGCTGCTGTGCTCCAGCCAAGGCTGACTGAGCAGTTAATGGGCCTGCAAGGGTGGCAGTTCCTGAGGATTGAGCAGAGTGGCTCAAAGTAGCCCTGAGAAGGCTCTGACCATGCATGGAAAAAAAGGAGAGCCCAGGAATTACACAGGGGATGAGTGGAAGGAGGAAAGGAAGGAAGGAAAGACACTTCCCAGCTATTAAATCTCTTAGCCTATGGATATTGTTCCATTTGAAATTCTTGCAACCCTCAGTGCTTGAGCTCCATCCGTTCAGGCTGGACAAATGAGTGGAGAATGTGCTGCTGGGAGCAATCCTGCAGCAGCCCCGGGGAAGATGATTCAACAGGGCCTCTTTCATCTCTGATTTCTGTGAACACAGTCTGCATTTGTGCTGCCCCCAGATCCTGCCATTCATCACTGTCTGTGGCCAATGCTGAGAGCAGAGCACGAGCCTTTTGGGCAGGGAATGTTAGCTCTCCCTCTGCTAACAGAACTGCAGCCCAGGCCAGTTAGCACATGCTGATGCACAGCCAGGATGGCCCAGGACAGTGCTGGGGGTAAGGCCTTTCCCAGCTCTTCCTGGGCAGAGCCAGCACTGTGCCTGCCTGAGGTCTCCTGGCTGACTGCCCAAGGCAGCCCAGAGCAGGAATATCAGAGGTCTTTCTGCTTCATTTGTAGCTCAGTGAACTTTACTCCAGTAAATAATGGCAAGAGCGAGCTCAGCGTGGAGAGAAAAGCCTGAGTCTACTCAGAGCCTTCAGTCCACAAACTTTCCTTAGCCTCTGCTGTTACCACAGACCTTTTTCAGCTAACACTGAGCAAGTTCAGCTCTCAGAGCACTTTCCTCCCTGACAGATGTAGCTTGTGCTCTGCAGCAGAGCAAGAAGCTAACCCTGTGCCACAAACCTCCTGCTCAGAGAGCTCTGCAAAATCCAGGCAGCTTTGAACTTGAACTCCAATGCTTCATGGCTAAACAGCTAATAATTTAGGGCTGTTATCCTTCCCAGGGCTCAAAGGAGAAGTGAGGTTCCTGTTTGTGGGGTGGCAGAAATGCCTCACTCCATTCATCTCCTGGAAAAGTGGCAGCTTTGAGCCTTGGGTTTTGAAGAGTGGAAAACTTCCCTTGCAGATATTCCTTGCTGCTGTATTCTGTGTGAATGTTCAGCCCCTGCACCTTTGGAGTCCATAGCACATTTGCAGTGAGAATGGGGAAAGGAAAAAAAAGCAGCTTAGGTTTCCCACAAAGACCTTCCAGTGAAACTTATCTGCCTTAAGAAGCAAATCAGATTTGAGGGTTTTATCTCTGCAATTATCCAGACAATTTCAGGCAGAAATCAAATCATGGAATCTCACATTTTCAGGCCCATGGACTCATGACTGTGCTGTCATGATAAGGAAAAGAGTCTCTGTGCTCCACCAGTGATCTGAGGGCTCTCATTAACCCAGGGTGTGCTACAGGGAGAAGGCAGAACTTGGGCAGCTTTTCCTACCCTAGGCATGTAAAACTGCTGCCTTTGACCTGAAAGCACCTCAGAAAATCCCTGTCATTCCCCACATACGTGTCCTTCAGCTGTCCCTTTGGCAGGAGGAGCTGGCCCATAGCTGCCTTGCTGGCAGTGCACAAACCATTGGCACAAATGTTGGCACAAACTCATGGTTTGGTGGCTGCAGGGGTGGAATTGGTGTCTGCCAGAGGGGCAGGTGACTGATAGCTTACAGCAACTCCCAGTTTAAAGTGTTTGGAGAGTTTTGCTTCATTCCCTGCCCCTTTGCATCCTGCCACCATGGGTGTTTGCCTGTTCCACCTCTGCTTGCAGCAGCTCTGAGCTGAGCAGCCACGGTGTGTTCTCAGCTCCCAGGAAAGCTGTGGCTCCTTCTCCTGCTCTCAGGGGCTGATGTGACTGATGGGGGTTCTGTGCTCACAGCTGTCTTGGGGCTATTCCTCATGCTGCAAAGGCTCTTTGTCTCGTTCAAAGCCATGACCTCATTTTCCAGACAGAAAACAGAGAGGGACAAACCCACCAACCTGCCAGTGGGGGTCAAAGGGCTTTGCTGAGGGATATGTTAGCATCAAACTTCTTCAGAAGGGACACAAATAACTGGAATTGCAGACCAGAAAATTACCATGAAGAAATGGACTAACTACCTACAAAAGAGCTCATTAGTTCTGTGTGTGTCTGGGGCTCCAAGTGGAGCCTTTGAGGAGGAGCGTGAGGTCACGCTCCCAAAACTTGAAGCCAAAGGGGCTGTGTAAGTGCCTGGTGTTCTCCAAGCAGTGCCATGTGTGGAGTTTGGCTTCTTCTCCTCCTCTTTTCCTAGGCACAGACTCCTGGCAGGGCGAGGGAAGGTTAGATTACAGTGCTGGTTGGCAGTAGCTCTCCCTGTGGTTAAATGTCAGACTCCTAACTGCTATTTTCTCAGCCTTTTGGGGCAATGAGCACCTCTTCATCCCTCCTGGGGCTCAGCAGTTTGTTCTTGCATTGCTCCTGGCAGATCCATGGTTGAGGGTCTGACTTGCAGCCTCATGTGTCTGTGCCATCTGTGACCTTTGCTGTGGCCTCTGCTGTTTGCTCAGACATCAGGACTGTCCTCTCCACCCCAGGGCTGGTCCTGACACTGTGTTAGCCCCGTGACTGTCACAGCTTTCCAGATCAAGCCAAGAATGATGAAGCTCTGTCATGGGATGGAAGTCCTGAAGCTGCCCTGGTGTGCCAGAGGCTGAAGTTGGCACTGACTTGCAGAGGGGTCAGATGTGCCATTACACAGCATTTGTGCTTTGCTTGGAAACAAGAAGTTCCAGTTTCACTTCCCATTTTCCAGCCCTGTGAACAGGCATTGCAAAACAGACATAGCAAAGCAATGAGGGTTTCTGCCTTCCCATGTCTTCTCTGTAAAGGATGGAGAAAGAATTCTCCTCTTACTCAGCACTGGTGATGAAAATGAAGCAGTGTCTGTCTGTGTCCCCAGTGCTGAGGTGACCTGGGACAGCCACGTGTGTGTTCTCTGGACACCACAGCAGTCTCCCAGCAGCACTGGTTTGCTCTTCTCCTTGCCAGGTCCAGTCTGTTGGGGTAAGAGCTTCACAATCCACTTTACTTGTTGTGTTTCCCCCTAAGGATTACAGGAGTGCCAACCCATGGAATTTGGCTTTGCTTTGCCTGTGGGGACACTGGTGAAGATGCTGTGAGCCTTGGACAATCCTGTTGTGTGTACTGGATGTTCTGCAGGGGTTTGGAAGGACTGTCCAGCTGCAGGATGGTACGTGGGGTGACAGTGCTGCAGCAGGTCAGGGACACTGCTGGACCCCCTGGCAGGAGAGGTTTGGGTGCTCCTCCATCCCTGCAGACCTTTGCAAACCTCACCACGTGTCTGTGTGTCCCCCTGGGCACAGCAAACCCATCCCAGAGCCCCAAATCCTCTCTCCACAGCCAAGTGTGTGTGACTGGGATGTGCAGCCAACATCCCCAGCCCAGCTCTGCTGCAGTGTCCCTGCAACAGGAGGGTCTGCACCAGCCCTGGGGAGGCTGTTGTCCTTTTTAACACTGGCCATCCCTTTCCCCTCTCTCCTCACTTCCCGGGATTCCCTTTACAACCAGCCCATTGTGCCTTGGGCTACAGCAGCTGGGTGGAGTGTTTCAGGCTCAAGTGTAATTTCAGTGCCTTTAAAAGCTTTTGGAGGGCTTTTTTTTTTTTTTTTTCCCTGAAGAGGACAGCAACCCCAACAAGGGATAATTTGATGGATTACTCTGCGGGGCTGAGGGGCTCTCCTTAATCCCCTTTGTGGGGCTGCTGGAGGGGCTGCAGAGCAGAAGCCCCCAGCCTCAGGCAGAGAAAAGGCAGCTCAGCAGGGTGGGTTTTACACACTGACATACAAATACAGGCTCTTGGTCATGTGGTGCTGGATATAATCTGTGCCCGTTACCAGGCTGCAGAGAAGGGGCACCTGGAAGGGCTTATTTTTTTTTTTTTTTTATTTTCTCCCTCCTTTTCCAGTTCAATTTACATTTGTATTCTTCTGCTAAAAAAAAAAAAGAAAAAGATAAATAAAGAAGAAAGGCTGGGGGAGAGAGGTTGATTGGGACCAAGTGCCAGGGTGATGGGCACAGGGTTTAAACAGCCCAAATGAGCTGGAGTGAAAAGCAGAAGCAGATCATCTTATTTCCCCTCCTGCTCTCCAAAACGGGGGCTCTGCTCATGAATAAAAGCAAGAGCTTGGGTCAGGCAGCAGCAAAACAAAGCTGTGGCTCTGCTGTAGAACCAGCCAGCCTTGTCTGGAGGTCCTGAGCTGTTTACAGCAGACCTGGTGCTGGCTCAGGAGAGCGTGACCAGGAGTGAGGAGGCTCAGGAGGCTGAAAATGCTGCTGCTTTGCTTGCAGTGGGTGTGTGTTTAGGAGTTAGAGAAGTTTAGTGAGGAGATGCCAAGCCTGAGCAGGTAAAATGCTGCAAGACCATCCCTTGTGGCAGGGACAAGCAGTGAGTGGTATTGTGGCTCCTCCAGCCCAGCCTGGAGATCTTCCTGCAGCTGAGCTTGGCTGGGGGATGTTATCAGGATCCTTCACCACATCAGAGCTGATCTGGTCCCTCCAGTGCAGTTGTCTTTTGAGTGGCCCATGGAAACAGGGCTGAGGTACAGAGCAGCAAGGTTCAGCCCTTCAGCCTTGGACCTGCTTGCTGCAGGGATCAGAGTGCCCAGCTCCAGTCTGTGCCCAATCTTCTCTTGGCTGTGCTCCTTTGTGGCTCTCCCAGGCAGCCTGAAGCCTGGTGCTGCACAGAGTGAGCGTGGCCAAGCTGCCTGCCAACCCCAGGGGAGTTAATGACACCCACTGGCACTGCCATGGGCTCTGGGCTCTTGTCTGTCCCTCTGAGAGCTCCAAAAGCAGCAGCAGCTGAGTCAGTGACCTCTTTAGTCAGACAGGTGGTTCCTGTTTGTAACAGGAGGAGGATGAGGGCTGATTGGAACTGGCCCCTCTGCTGCTGGATGATTCTGCTGGTCAAACACTCAGGCAGAGGAGCTAATGGGAGAAAACTTCCTTGCAGGAGCAATCCCTTTGCCAGAGGAAGAAGCAGGTTGTGGGACAGGAGGGCAGCACAGCCTGGGGCTGCTCTGCTGTCTGGGTGATGCTTGTGCTGTGGGATGAAGATGAAGCATCCTTAGAGCTCTTGGCACAGCTCCTGAAAGGAGTGTGAGATACCAGAGGTTTGCAGGGTGAAGGGCAAGCAGGGCAGAGCTTTCTCCAGCCTGGAAAACACCCTCTGTGTGCTGTCAGCTCACAGATGGGGGATGGCAGGGAGCTGCCTGCAGTCTCAGCTGGCCTGGGATGGTCTGTGCCTCGGGAGAGCACAAACTGACCCTGACAGCCCTGAGAGCAGGATGATCCTGTTGTAAGTGCTGCAATGAAGACATGTGTCTGCTGGCCTGGGATGGTCTGTGTCTCGGGAGAGCACAAACTGACCCTGACAGCCCTGAGAGCAGGATGATCCTGTTGTAAGTGCTGCAATGAAGAGATTGCAGTGAGGTAGGAAAGAACTGCCCAGAGTCCTGCCAAACCAAGGATCTCCCTTTGAACCCACCTGCAGAAGCCTGAGCTGTCACTGGGATCTGCCCCTTCCCATCACTCTGGATTCATCTGAGCATCTCCCACTTGTCCTGGATTAATACACCCTGGTGTCTGTGCTGCTGGACACTGTGGAGTGAGGGAGGGAATTCCAACTGGGCTGGGATGCTTCCTTATTCTCCTCTGAGGGGATTTCCTTCCCTAAGCTGAGCTGCCCAGGCTGATATAATGGAGCTGCTGAGCTCAAAGGAAAGGCAGAGTTAATTCAGAGAGCCTAACTAAATCGCCCATCTCTGCTTAATGACCACTCCCCTCTCCCCACACCGTGAATGGGGTCAAGGAGATTTGGGAGGGGAGGGGGAAGGGGAGAGGGTCAGGAGAGGTCAGGTGAGTTTTCCATTTCATCCTGCACAAGGCTGCCAGAGCTATTCTCCATGGTGTATTTCACATTCAGCTGCACTGAATGGCCACTGATAGCTGTGAAAGGCTCTGGCACTGTATGAACAGCCCTTCCCTAAGCACTTGCTCTTGTGCTCTCTCTCCCACCCTTTCTTCCAAAGGGCTTGCAGGGAGTGAGGAATTAATAACGTTCATAAAGAGTCCCTTGGAAGGTTGGAAATGTTATGTTGTGGTTATGAATGGAAACCCAACGGTTAGCAGGGCCCTGCACCCTCCCCTCTCTCTGCTGCCCCTTGGGAATCCTTCACCAAGGGAAGGTGAGGTCTGTGTCACCTGGGAGCTGCTGCACTGGGGCAGGCTAAGGATTTTGCTTCCCTATGCCAAAGGCTTTTTTGAGGCAATTTTTTCCCCCATATCAGCCAACCCTGACAGGTCAAAAATAGCTGATAATAGAATCATTGCATGGGTTGGGTTGGAAGGACCTTAAAGCTCATCTCATTCCATCCCCTGCCATGGGCAGGGACACTTTCCACCAGTCCAGGTTGCTCCAAGCCCTATCCAACCTGGCCTGGAATACTCCCAGTATGGAGCAGCCACAGCTTCTCTGGGCAACCTATTCCAGTGCCTCAGCAGCCTCACCCTGAACCTAATTCTCTGTTGTGTGATCACTGCTGTGGCTGTTGAACTGTGGAGTAGGTACAAAACCATCTGCAACCACATTTAATCTCTCTTCTTGTCCCCTCTGCACCCATGTGAGAGACTGAAGGATGGGGAGTAGCAGGATATGGATTCTTCAAGGAGTAAATGAGTTGTTCTCTGCTACAGAACTACACCCCAGTTTTACATTTCGAACATCCATCTTCACTCTTCATTTTGTCTCATCACTGTTGAGCTGTGGTTACTTGTTCTGTCCTGTGGTGGAAAGATTTGGGGAGCTTGGGAGAAGGAGAGATTTCTTTCAGTCTTTACTGGTGTGTGTCCATCAGTGTCCTGCACGTCACCCACTTCCTCCAGGTCTCCTAGGGTTTGGTTCTCCCAAAAGCAGGAGCTGTAGCTTTTGGGAGGAAAAGCTGAGTCCTTGAGGCTTTTGGGAGAAAAAGCTGAGTCCTTGAGGGCTGAGAGGAGGTGGGAAGTGACCTTGCCCTGTTGCTGGTGTTGTTTCATGGCAGTGAGTTTGTGCCTCTGACAGCAGCAGCAAATCCACTCCTGTTTCCATGTGTGTCTGTGCACTTGCTGGTGCTTTTCTCACCTCCAGGTGCCAAATCTCCTTGGGCAGGACTTGCTGCCTCCCTGTGCCACATGGAGCACAGGAACATGTTTGTCAAAGCTTTCTCTGGAGTGTGTGAACAGAGAATGAGCTGTGAGCAGGAGAATTGTGTGAATCCAGTCTGGTCCCTCACTGCCTTTAGGGAAACACTCTTGGAGAGCTCTTTTCCCTGGTTCATCCCTGCTCCTCATCCTCCTTCCCTGTCAGTGCTGCCAGGTGAACTGCACTCAGACTGATTGCTTTCCTCTCTGTGCTGAGGTGGGAGAGGAGAGGGCTGGAAATGCTCCTGTCCCCAGGCCTGGCAGGAATCTCTCTCCTCTCCAGCCTTTGTCCAGCAGTGCACAGCTCCTGCCCTGGGCCCGCCCTCCTACCTGCCTGCCAGGTGAGCCAACCTCTCTGAGTTGATCTGTTGTTTCTCTGCAGAGAAAGGGAAGGAAAAGTTTGGGTTGCAAGCTGAAAAGTAAAGCAGACTCCTTGGGTTTGGAGAGGGTTCAGTTCTCCTTGGGGAGGGAGAGGAAGAGCAGAGAAAGAGCCTCAATGCTCCCAGCAGCTGATGGCACGAGAGCTCACAGAGCAGCTGTGGTAAAGCTCCACATGTGGCTCCCTTCTGCTTCTGTGTGCAGGAAAAAAAGAAAGCTTGCACAGAAGGGCTGGTGTGTGCCTTTTTTCGGGGCTGGCTGTTAGCCTTGCCAAGGTGCTTGGCACTGTGCTCCACAGGGAAGGACAAATACTGTGTGTTGGAAAAGTTGAGGAAACTGAGGTCAGAGGGGCAGGAATTGCCTGTTACTGTGCAGCTTTTTTGGACCAGCCACCCCTCATCTGGCTGGGAAAGGTCTCCACAAGAATCCCAGTGGGATGCACAGGTTGCTGCCAGTTCCTTTGGGTGGGATGTGGAACTGCTGCTGTTAGCCCAGGATCTCTGTCCCAGCAGGGAAATGGTTTTGCCTAACTGACTCTCCACACCAGGGCAAAGTTACAGAGCTCCAGAGCCAAACCAGCCCTTCTGCACAGTCTGATGGATAAACTGTCCCAGGAGAGATTAGATGAGCAGTTTAAGGGAAGTGTTTGGCCTCGTTGTTGGGACTCTTAGGTCGAGCCAGACTTTGTTACCTGCAGAGCTGCAGAGAACATCTCATTGGCTTTGAAAAGGAAACGATAATCCCACAGACTCAGTCTCTGCTAGGGAGTGTGAAGCACCAGCAGATCTGCAGGGGCAGGTGGGACAGGTTCATGCTTTGGGACAGGCTTTGGGCACTTTGGGGCAGCAGTGGGAGCAGGGGGTGCCAGCAGGCTGTGTTTGCTCAGCTCCCTGTGCGAGGGGCCTGGGCAGGAGTGCTTTGGTGCTCAGATCACACCTGTTATCAGGAGGCAGGGAGGGCCCTGAAACCAAACCTGCCTCTCTGCCTGCAGCTCGGTTCCTCCTCTGCTGGGCTGCAAACTGCTTCAGGAGCTTTTCCTGAGTGCTGTGTGCCCAGGCTGGGCACACCAGGGATCACTGCTCCGTGGGGAGGAGGTGAGTCCTGGCTCTGAGCTCCCCTTTGCCACCTTCCTATCCATCCCTGTCCTTACAGATCAGCAGCTCAGCTCATTTTCCTGCTCTGCACTGGCATTTCTTTCCAGCTAAGCCAATCCGTTTTCTCTCTATTCTGTGCACAAAATTAAAGAAGTAATTGATGGGTATTGGGACAAATTCAATTTAAACAGTGAAGGTTCATCATCTGCTGCAGCTGACTCTGAACTGGGTTGCTGTTGACAACTCCTCATCTCTGGCTGCACATGAATGTTGCTTCTGGGTACACTGGGATTTATTTTCTCGTTAGAGCCCTCTGAGGGTGTGCAGGGGGAAGAGACAAGTCTTTTCCTACCTGCTGATAAGAAATTCTTCCTCAAGACCTCAGGCACTGGGGGAGATGGACAGGTTCCTGCTGCCACCCAGTGCTAGAGATGTCAGAGCAGTGGAAGGGAAGAAAACCATTTTTAATCTGTGTGAGACATCTTTGGGCTTTGCTCTGTGATAAATTCCCCTCTGTAAGCTCTGCAGACCTCAGACCTCAGCAGACAGTGGACATGGCACTTTTCTTTGAGGTCTAACTCAGAGTGATGGTGGCTCAGTTCATTTTGCCTTGTGCCTCTGCTTCTTGCAGCTAACAGCACCCAGGCTTGTGCTGCAGCTGAAATTCCTCTCCCAAGGCTGTCAGCCAGCTGGGCACCCATCCTAACCCAGCCAGGCTGAGACATCCTGTGTCTAGCCCACATCTGAGCAAGGTGGTTGCTGCCCCCATCCCTTCCTTGCAGATCGAGTGCACTGAAGTGATGCTCAGCCTGGCTGGGGCCTCGGAGGCTTCCTTTGAAGCCATCTCTGGTGATTAAAGGCAAACTGTTGCTGTTTCCCCCCTCTGTTTGCTATTTGACCTTGGGCAAGTCGTTTAAATGTTGTTAAAAGGAGGGATCATCTGTGACAGTTGAGGTCTCAGCGTGGAGGGGGAAGGTGAGGGAGCTGGGAAAGGAAATAATCAGTATTTATTGTGTGTAATTGGCAGTCTGACAGCTCCTGAGCTCTGCAGCAGCAAGAGGCAGAGAAACCTGTCTGCATCTCTGTCACATCCTCATCACCACAACTCAAGTTTGGCCCAGTCACCCCCACTGGGGTTGTCTGGCTGATGGTAACAGGGGGGTGAAAGAGAGAGAGTGACAGGAACTGTCCCACCTGTACCTGTCTGGTCACACTTGTGCAGAGATGGAGGTCACAGGTGCTCTGTGAAGTTAGGGAACAGCAATTTGCACCACGTTTGGTGATAACTTGGAGTTTTAGCCCTGCCCAGTGTAGCTGTGCCAGGGCTGTGACTGCTCCTGCATACACACGTGGAGTCATGAAGGTTGGAAAAGACCTTAAAGATCATCAAGGCCAACTGTCTCCTGCATCCCACTCATCCCTCTGCCAAGCAGCAGTTCCAGCTCTGCCAGGTCTGACCAGCCACAGCCTCTAGCACCACTTGCAGCAGCTGCTAAGGAGGAAAGCAAGTGCTGTCCTGGAGATGTTCCCTGCAGGAGCCTTTTCCTCTGCCCTGTGATGGAGGCAGAGAATTGAGAGGAGATGCAGGCTGGAAAAGTGAGGTTTTTGCTCATCTGTTCTGATGGGTTCTCTGTGCAGCTCAGGGAGGGTGTGCAGGCACAGCCTCCCCAGGGCCAGGCAGGGAGGAGTGGAGATAAACTCCTCTGCCTGCGTGGCTGAAATTCTGCTCAGCCTCCTCCAGCCACAGGGCACAAAGGACTTGGGGGCTGTGCTGGGCCAGGAGGAAGAAGCTTCTGTGCAAACTGGGAGTGTGCTGGGAGTCCTGGAATGGATCCCATTCAACCCATGGGAGCTTGTCCCCACAGAGAAACTCCGTGGTGGCTTGTTTAGGGTGAGAAGTCACAGCATATCAGCTCTGAGAGTTGTTAGGCAACTGTTTGTTTTACTCCTGAACCAATTGCTGTAAAGGAGCTTAATGTCTTGCTAACCCATTCTGCCTTTGCCAGAAAAACTGTGGATCACCTTCCCAGGGTGCAAAAGCACAACAGTTTGGGGGGTGGTGGGATGCTGGAAACCTTGGAGGATCTCTCTGGGGCTGATGCAGTGACAGGCTCCTAAGAGGTTACTGAGAGGCATCTGCTCCCTCCTGCCTTAGGAGCTTAGCCCCTGTCCTGATCTGGTGGCCTCTCCCCTCTGAAGAAGGCAGGAGAGAGGGAGCACGTTACAGGGCAAATAAATGACTCAGTCTAATGAGTAAGGTAATTGCCATTCACTGTTAGATGAGGCTAAAGTGGGTCAGGTTTGTTTGTGAAACTCCATGGAGGCACCATCTGTTCTCTGTGCCCCATCTCAGGGGCTGAGCAGGATTTGGGTGAAACTGCCTCCCTGGGAGCCTGTGGAGCAGCTTGGGAGATGTCCTGGACATCAGGCAGAGGTGTGGGGGCTCTGGGGATGACCCTGTGTCACTGCAGGCAAGAGCCTGATCCTCCAAGGGGACTCCTACTTGATTTCCCTGTGAGAGGGGACCCCAAATCCTTTGTCTCTCTGTTGCAACTGCCCATCTATAAGCCAAGGCTGGACAGGACATGGAGAGGTGATTAGACCTCCCTTAGCCTGAAGGCAGGATTGGATTTTCCCAAACCATATCTGACAGGTGTGTGTGTGTCACCTGTCACCAACCCTTGGAGAGAAACCTGGCACCAGTGCAGTGTGTGTCCTTTCACCCTGCCTCTCTCCCAGATCCTCCCCTGCCTGCAGTCCTGTTGGGATGGAGATTGTCCCTTTCAGCAGAGACAAATCACTGTGCTACCTGCTTTTACCCCTCAACCCTGCTGTGTCTAACCCTCTCTCTCCTCCCGTGAGCAGGAGGAGCAGCCTGGCGTGGGATCCTTGCCTGCCCATGCCTGGACTCAACTCTGCTGAGACCACATCTTGCAATAAGAGGAAGAGGAAAAGACAGTTCAGTCACCGTTGCTAAAATGGGAAGCAGCATCTGTCCCACAGACCTGGAAGGGAAGCTCCAGTCGTTGGCTGTGTGGCATCCCTGGGAGCAGCACGGCCAGAGGGACACAACCCTGTGTCAGTGAGGGTCAGGGCAGTGTGGCTCAGAGGATTTGGGGGCACTATGCTCTTCCACAGCAGGAACAGCCAGCTGCTGCTGGTCAACTCCCTGACCTTTGGCCTCGAGGTGTGCCTGGCTGCAGGGATCACCTATGTGCCACCACTGCTGCTGGAAGTGGGCGTGGAGGAGAAGTTCATGACCATGGTTTTGGGTAGGTGCTTTATCTCTCTTCTTTGAGCTGCTTTGAGTCTGGAGGGAAGGGGTGAGTTGGTGGCTGCTGTTCTATCAAGGGCAGCCTTGTGTTTGGATAAAGGGGCTGTGACCCACTGAAGCCTCCTGAGTCCCTGAAACATGGAATCATTGGGTTTTAGAGGTTGGAATGGACCTTAGAGATCATCTTTAAGGATCTCAAATTGAAGAAGGGGAAATTTAGGCTAGATAGTAAGGAAAAGTTTTCCCTGTGGGGGTGGTGAGACACTGGCACAGATTGCCCAGGGAGGCTGTGGCTACCCCAACCCTGGCAGTGTTTCATTCCAGGTTGGATGAGCCTTGAGCAACCTGCTCTGGTGGGAGGTGGCCCTGCCTAGGGCAGGGGGTTGGGGCTGGATCATCTCTAAGCTCTATCCCAACCCCTAAAATTCTATGATGTAGTCCCAACCCCTGCCCTGGGCAGGGACACCTCCCACCAGACCAGGTTGCTCAAGGCTTCATCCAACCTGGCTTCCAAGCTTTTTGCAGTGCATACATCCAAATCTGTCCCCTTAACACCTCCTCTTTTGTTTGCCAGGGATAGGACCTGTCCTTGGCTTGGTTTTTGTCCCCCTGATCGGATCTGCCAGCGACCACTGGCACAGCAGCTACGGCCGGAGAAGACCCTTCATCTGGATGCTCTGCCTGGGAGTCCTGCTCAGCCTC
>NW_008670978.1:18790-20134 GCF_000695815.1 Acanthisitta chloris
ATGCCAGCAGCCTGGCTAGCCTGTTTGCCCTCAACACTCGCCCTCTGGAGATTGCCTTCCTCATCCTGGGCATTGGGCTGCTGGATTTTTGTGGCCAGGTGTGCTTCACTCCGCTGGAGGCTCTGCTCTCCGACCTCTTCCAGGAGCCCGACAACTGCCGCCAAGCCTTCTCCATGTATGCCTTCATGATCAGCCTGGGGGGCTGCATTGGCTACCTGCTCCCAGCCATCGACTGGGGTGGCAGCTTTCTGGCCCCATACCTAGGAGGGCAGGAGACTTGTCTCTTCACCCTCCTCGCCATCATCTTCCTCGGCTGTGTGTTGGCCACGCTCTTCGTGACCGAGGAAGCAGCCGCTCAGGCAGATGTCCTGGATGTTCCAGGACTGAAAGATGCTTCCCCTAAGCTCTCAGCTGCCTGCTGCTCCTGCCAGCTCTCCAGGAGCTCGTGTGTGCTGCAGGCCAGGCACATGCTGCAGGCTCTGAGGAATCTCTGCACGCTGGTGCCGCGGCTGCACAGCCTCTACTGCCGCATCCCCAAGGTCATCCGGCGCCTGTTCGTGGCTGAGCTCTGCAGCTGGATGGCTCTCATGACTTTCATGCTGTTCTACACAGACTTTGTTGGGGAAGGGCTGTACCACGGTGTCCCCAGGGCCAAGCCAGGCACAGATGCCAGACGCCACTACGATGAAGGTGAGAAGTGAACCAGCTGCTCTGGGGTTGTAGCATCTCTCTCCTCCAGGACAGGAGTGTTTAGGGGGTGACAGGAGTGGGCTCAGCTCTGCTAGTAATGTAAAGCAAGTCGCAGGGAACTGCAGAAGCAGATGGGTCAGGAGAAAAACATTCCCCTGGGCCCCCAGAGCGTGGCACAGGAGACCAAAATGAGCAACACCTCCTCGTTCTCGGAGCTCCCCAGCACAGAGTTGGATCTGGCAGGACAGCCCTGGCCTGGGGCTGGATGGCTAAGTGGCAGAATGGTCTGGCAGGTTGCACATACTGAACAGGATGGATCTGGCTCTGTGTGCAAGCTGTGGTTGCTGCTGCCAGGTCCTTTCACTGCTCTCCCCTCCTTTCTAAACGAGGGGTGATGGAGAGCAGTGCTTGGAAAGCCAGGACACACTCAGCAGCAGTGAGGAGAGCTCTGCTGCACTTTCCTTCCATGCTGCAGTGAGATTCCCATCTCAGCTGTGTCTGGGGAGCCCTCAAGCAGCTTCCCTAGTTTTTACCTCTCTCTCCAGTGCTTTAGAGCTGACCATGAGTCTGTAGCTGCCACGTCCACATCACAGGACACTGCTCACTGCAGCACATTACCTGCTCACTGCTGTGTTGTGCCAGAGCCTAGATCCT
>NW_008670978.1:20155-21326 GCF_000695815.1 Acanthisitta chloris
GCTGGAAGGCAACTTCCTGGCTCTCCTTCTCCAGCTGTACATGTTGCCCTCCGAGTTTTGCCCTGGCTGAGCCCTGCAGCACACTGCCTCTTTGTGCTGGGTGTCTGTTTAACTTACAGGGAGCTTAATTATTATTTAACACTTGCACTGTTTAGCTTCCAGCAGGTCAGCACTGCATTGTGCTGGCTGTCATAGAAACATGTGTTGAGTAATGAGCCTTGCTCCAAAGAGTTAATGGTTTTAATTCCCTGAAATCTGATAGATCTTTGCAGAGGGTAAGGTCCGGATTGCTACCGGATACTGCAGCCGTTTAGTGGATGTTGTATACTTTACCTTGGCTTAGGCACAATTCCTTGTTCCTTTTGTTCTGCTGCTGCTTTTGGCATCAGATAACAGCAGATCCTGGTTCATGAGCAGGTGACAGATCCTGGGGCAAGAGCAGGAAGGTGCAAACAATGACTTCTAAAGACAAGAAAGGTGTTTGGATTCCCATCTCCCACTGCCCCTCTGGTTAGACTGGGGTGCCCAACAGCACGAGGAGGGAATTCTTGCTGTGCTGGAGGGTGGGAGCTGCAGTCTGGGTGATGCAACCCCTGGGGTATGTTAGGTGATGCTGCTCTGCTTCCTGACCCAGCCATGTGGTTGTTGGGCTGTTTGTGGCTGTGCCACACTCTGTGTGGACTCTGAGTTGGAGGCTGAAGGAAAGGGAAGGAGGCCAACAAGCTCCCCAGGGAAGCTGTCACAGCACCAAGCCTGGCAGAGCTCAGGGAGTATTTGGCCAACGCTCTCAGGCACAGGGTGTGTTTATCAGGGATGTCCTGCACAGGGTTAGGTGATCCTCAAGGGTCCCTTCCAACCCTGATGATTCTGTGAGTCTGTGTGGCTGTGTGAAGCCCTGGGTGCAGTCAGGGCAGTGTCTGTCACCACCTCTGCTCCCTGCAGGTGTCCGGATGGGCAGTTTGGGGCTCTTCCTGCAGTGCATCACATCCATCTTCTTCTCGACAATCATGGACAGGCTGGTGAAGCAGTTTGGGACAAGGACAGTGTACCTGGCCAGTGTGGCATTCTTCCCTGCAGCTGCCTCTGTCATGTGCCTCTCCCACAGCGTCACAGTCGTCACCATCTCAGCTGCTCTGACAGGTTTCACCTTCTCTGCGCTCCAGATCCTTCC
>NW_008670979.1:0-14656 GCF_000695815.1 Acanthisitta chloris
CTCGATGATCTTTGAGGTATCTTCCAAACTGGTTGATTCTATGATACCCAAACTACACCCCAAGCAAGCTACAGGCAGCTCCTCAAACAGAAAATGCCATCTGTCCCCTCCTGGCATGGGCAGCATGGGGCTGCCCACACCTGTCTGGGCACAGGACACAAAGATCAATGGACAGCTCTGGGGAATTATGAACAGGCCAAAACAATCTCAAGAAGGAGTGGATGGACCAAACCCTACAAGAGTCCATCACCTGATTAGTCACAGCACAGGCACAGCCAGGCACTCACTCTGCTAATGCCAGAAAGAGCAAGAAGACTTATTGAACACTGTGGTCTACATGACAAATCAATGTTTGTTCCAGATGCTGATTTTTTTAATTAGAATATTTAGTCAGACCAATGCAGAACAAATAGAAGAAGTAAATGCAAGCTTAAAGCTTCAGAAGAGTTTCAAAGCTTGTTACACAACATTATTTACTTGCTGCATAATCTCTTCTCATCACTCATTGAGCTCTGGCAAACAAAGCATTGAGCTGACAGCAGCTTCCAGCTTTTCTTCCTCAAGCCCAGATTCTTAAAAATGCCTTCTTTTTAAAGTTGTATTTCAACCTCTACAGACACTCTGTCCAATAATCTCATAAAAGCACCATCCTACTTGTCTTTCCCATTTAGGAAATTTGCAGAGAGGGCTTCACAGTAAGCCAGGTAGGAAGGTTATTTTTTCTTAGCAAGAGTAGAGGGGGGGGAATTCTGAAAGAAGTGAAGCCAACCTGCTTGTATAAAGACAAAACTTCTTTTCTTGCTTTTTCTCTTTGATTTATAAAAACCTCTTGTTAGTCACAGCAGGATTTCTGAGAGAAAAAAGTCTGAGAACCTTATACAACAATATAAGTTAGGTGCACATGAAGCAGAAAGTATTGACTGATTTAATGATTAACAGAAAGAGGAGGTGTAAATGACTGAGGAATCTATCAGGGAAACATATTAACTGCAGGTTCCTGATCTGTCTACCTTTGCATTCTTAATAATTCACTCAGAGGATATGCTGAGGTGACTGTCTCAGTTAGCTCTTCCTAACCTTAAATGTACAGAGGTTTATCCATTTCAGTCATGGAAAACCCCCCCATCAGATTATATCCAGTGTGTGACAGTTGATAAATCTGCCTGTCTCAGTGTTGAAGAAAGCCTTCCAAATTTTGGATAATGTCACTGTAAATGTCACAATTGTAAATTTTGAATTTGGATTAAATAAAATATTTTTCAGATTTTTTTTTTTTCAAAAACAATAACGAATGAAATAAAGTATTTTTCAGATTTTTTTTTTTCAAAAACAATAACGAATGTTTTTTTCTTGGCTAGATTATTCTCTGAAATTGTCCCATTTTTGAAGTGAGGATAAAAAATGTTTAGGAACAGTTTAATGTGAAGGAGGAAAGAAATGTTAATTAAAAGCTTTCCAGCATTTGGATAAAACCAGAGTAAATCAAGTGCATCCTAATCTGAGTAGGAATGACAACACACAGCTACTTTTATAATCCCAGTTTAAGTACGGAACTGCAAATACTAAGTGCCAGCAATAGGGTCTCAAGGAATATTCTGATGGAAGTACAGACTGAATTTGCTGGTTTAGCAACAGAAATAATAGAATTAATGAGTCTAATGAGCACGAGTATTTTTTCCAGTCACACTGCAAATCAAGATATTTTGTGGGAGTTACCTCTGCTGAGCACAGGTGGAGTCAGTGGCTTTGAAAATGGAAGTTCCTCAGGTATCTAAAAGTTCCCATTGGTGCCTCAAAGCAAGGATGAGCGTCTCTGTGACCCCTGTGGACAGCAGCTATTTGCCCCTCACAGCCTGATCCCTTCCTGCAGCTCTGAGCATCGCTGCTAGTGCACAGGGACTGAGCCTGGGCTAGTTTCCTCTGTAGTGCCCTGTCCTTGGAAAGGCCTTACACTCTAAATCAGACATGATTCTTGTATACTCACACGGATTTCATCTCCTCTTACATCAGTCTGAATTTATTGGAAAATAATAGGGTTTGCCCCTAGAATGAGCACAGCACAAATACCATCGGGGCAGTACCCCAGGAGCTTTTCCAATACTAAGGCACAGAAATAGCTTGAGTCTCATGGCATTCAGTTTGCAGCACTCAGCTGGAAGGTAACTCAGCAAAGGTAGAACCATGAGATGGTGCCTGTTGAAATAGGTTTGATTCTTGGCTCTGTTGGTGCAGTACCAGTCTGTCTCAGGCAAGTTACCAGGCAGAGAAGTGTTATTTGTAGTGGATGTTGAGGTAGTGGTGAGAAAGCCACGATTCCCTGTGAAAGACACCCAAGAACAGGAGAGTGTCTTTCTGGGAGAGTTTGACTGCTACCAGCTTGGGTGAGATTTGAACTCATGATCATCAAGCCAAAAGGTTCTGCAGTTCATTATTTGCTTCACTTACCAAACTACTCTTTACACTGTTACTACAGAACATGTCTTTGTATGAGGCTGTAGAGCTTTGCTCACTGCAATGTGTGAGTCACTGCTGGCTGGGGCTAGGAGCAGAGCTACTCCAGGAGCACACCAGGGATACAACTCAGATATGGAGTTTGCCTCCTTAGAGTAGTCTCTCCTGTATTGCAGCTGGGAACACATTCAATTACTATCCATATTAAGGGTGTATTAGCTTCTCCATGAAAGCTTAGCTGTGTTGCCCCACAAATTATTGGGAAAGAAAGCCAAAGCACCATCCATGTATGGCCAGTTCCATGTTCCTCCCCTTACATCCCTGCAAAGCCCACCCCACAAAGCTTGCTCATGCAGCCCTGACTGTCCCTCTAGCACTGTGGTCTCAGTGGGTGCCTGTCAAGAGTGGTGAGAGGTAAGAGAAGCAGCTATGGCTGCAAGTTACAAAGGAGAAGCCTGAAGGGTGTTTCCTTCCTTATCGGTTTGGAAGCAGAGGGGTGGGGAGAGAAGGTCGTTTCTGGTTGTAGCATGCATTTCCCTACCTCAGCTTAGCTGGAGTATGCATGCCTGTGGTTCATCCTCACAAATGCCATGTCAGGCCCTGGGCCAATACAAACACCAAGTCTGTCTTCGATATGTGTAGTGAAAAAAAATAGTTCCAGCTCACTCCAGATTAGAGTGTGTTTGCAGAGAGAGGGAGGAAATGAGGAGGGCTCTGGTAGTTGTAGCCAAGTAATGCTGAGCTCTGCCCTTAGCAGGTTCTGTTGTGGGGAGCACAGCTATTTCCCGTAGCTAGCAGGCTTTAGAGTTGATTATAGTACAAATAAAAAGTTGTTCCAGCACACCAGGAAAAAATCTCGAAGGAACATATCTAAATTCAGTGGGATAAGAGCTCTGACAGGACTGCCAGCACATCCCATGATCTGAGGGAGACACAGGTGGTTTATGCCACGTGCCAGTGTGAAACTCCACTGTTCATTCCTGATAGACATGCTAAAGATATGAAGGGGGAAAAAAAGAGAAAATAACTTTGTTTGCAGGTGGTCTGTTACTAAAAGTGAAATTGAAAGCAAAAGAGATCATATAAATTAATAAATTACTCATGGCAATTAGTTTGCCCAGCACAAATCTGTGCACTTTTCATTGAGAATAAAGATCCCAGCCTGGTTTCCTGGCCTGGGTCCAGATAAGGTAATTACATTGTGCCTACTTAAATTTCCCCTTCAGTTCAGCATGATGTATGTTTCTTCCTCTCTGAAAACTGTTGTCTAACAAATCTCAAACCTGCCACTTGCCTTTCGATGTAGGGTAGCTTTGGGTTTTGCTGCAAGACTATACCTCTACCCCAGTCAGCTTCACATTTCTTAGCCTAATAGCACTAAAACAATAGAGCTCAAGCCACAGCTTTGCCAAATCTTAATATTTCGAAGATTTTTATACAATTAAATATCTTACTGCTCTTGAGTAAGCTGTTTTAGCCATGCCAAAACCCACTCAATTCAGCCTTGAAAGGGCACTGACTTTGCCCAGCCTCCAAAAGCTGCTGTAAGCTTTTGTCATTAGTTAGGAACCAAATTTCAGTCAGGCTACCCTCTGCAGCTATGATCATTGCATCCTAATGCTTCCCTGTGGGCTGGGGATTATCCACATGGCACTTCAAGTTTTGGAGCAAGCTTAAAAACATTTCAGAAGCAGCTGAAGACTGTTCCTGCAGCTCCACCTTTTGGGAGCTGGGGATCAACCAGGTTGCTTGAGCTGGTCATTCCTTTACTAGAAAATTACTTGACTTAGGCTTGTTGTATTTGTGCCTTACATTAATCTCTAAAATAGAGAAAATAAAGCACCTTGAAGCTTTTAAAGATGCATGAATTCCTCCCAGAAAGCCTTATAATACTTTAGGTAGGAGATATTTCTATTCTGAATAGCTTCTGAAGGCTGTCCGGTATCGGCAAGGACCCTGCTTTATATACGTACTTCTCATCATCATAAAAGTGTTTCTTCCATCCTTTCTGCTTAAGATTCACTTGAAATTCTTGTGACAGATTGAGACATACTCGAAGCAGACCATGTCACACGACAGCATCTGGTCTACGCTGAATACTATTCTTGTATGTTTGAGATGGATTTGGTTTGTAATATCCTCCAGTTGCAGCCTCAGAAGCAGTTGCAGCCTAGAGACTTCATGCAGTAAGGTGTCAGCACCCTCAGCACTGTTAGGTGATGTCTGTGCTCCAGTGGGAGGTCAGATTATCCAGTCCCTTTTTGAGAGGGCACAGCACACAGCAGGAGGAGATGCTATGCTGTATTGATAGGCTGAAGGCATTTGAAATATGCAAAAAGCAGCCTGGATGTCATCAACTTCCAAAACACCTGGATCTGGACTACAGCACAAATCTTCCTCTGCTGGAAAAAGTGGGGATATGTTGGAAACTGGTGAGGGGACTGATCCAGAGTCCACTGAAAGTTATGGTACATAGGACTTCCACCAGGTCTTGAATCAAGTCTGTGGTGGAGTTTACGATTAAAAGATATTGCAGCTGCCAAGAGTGACCTTTAAGAGAAGAGAATCTCCCAAGAACAAAATATCCTCCCTTGCTGGTTCCAGAGACTGGAGGGATGAGTAGAAGAACTAACTCACAGATCAACAACATAAAATCCTTTTAATCTCTTTTCACTCTTCCACCGTGAATTAAGTTGCTTTGATGAATATCAGACACATAATTGCCTTTCATCACTTTTCACGTTCTAAACCTTGCCCCCAGACTCAGCATCTCTCTTCCAGACTGCTAAATATTATATGTGCACAGGAGCAATTTGGTGTACATAATGATAGGCATGATTGTTAAACTGGTTTCCAGTGTCTTTCAGGCTGCATCCCTGCAGAATTGCAATTAAACACTTGACAAACCACAAGCCTATGCTAATCCCACTTCAAAAATCTCTGACGGCAGGGATGGCAGTCTGCCTTCCTTCTCCACTGAAAGATGGGGAGACCCACTGTTACTCAGGCTCTTCTTAAAAATACTCTTTTTCCCCTTGGGCTCAGTGGTTCGTGTTTCAGCTGTAACATTCTGCCCGAGTTGGCCATTGCTGTGTAACAATCTCCTCTTTGTTCAGCCCTGCTACCTCATTTCTCTCTATTAGCCTTTAATCCCTGTCAGGGTTTCACCTTTGCAACGATGAGGTCACAGCTCTTGTTGATTGGGAAAGGAAATCCTGATGATTGTTGCTGACAGAAAGCTGATAATGCTGGTTTGGGCAGCAATAAATTCTCAGTCTCTAAATGAAGACTAATCTTTGAGCCAGAAATCACCCCTTTCAGTAGTTTTTTCGGGCCTCATTCACAAATATTTTCCCATGCTCAAGCTGCCTGACCTTTGGAGCATTCAATGCACCTATGTTATTGTGCAGAACTGTTTTCCAGGGATCAAAATCAGCAACCATCTATCAGTGAGAGGCAGGTGAAATTATGAAATAAATCAATGGTGTTATCCTCATTGGGAATGTAGCACTTGGAGCTCTCTGTAGCTTCTGCAACCCTAAGTGCCAAATTGCTCACTGCTGCTGAGACATTCCATCCTGTCAGCATTTCTATTTCTTCAAGTGACTGCTGTTGTCAAACCAGTTATTTTTATATTTTCGGGACAAAAGTACAACACGCAGAGAGATAAAGAGGTGAGCAGGAGGGGTTTGTGCTGTTAAATTCACATTGCTGACTTGATGAGTGATTCAGTAAAGACAGTTCTTAAATAACCCTGAGCAATGCAGATGCTGCTTTTACAACATGATAAATGCTGCCTTTGGTGCGGTTCACCACCTTAAATCAAGTGTGGCCATTGAACTGGCCCTTCTCCACTGCAGTAGCCATCCCATGCAAACTCCTTGCGCCTCCCGCAAGGACACAGCTCCTCGCCAGCAGGGAGCAGCAGCAAAGTTCATTTTGGAAATCCAAAAGTTCAAATAATCGACAATACTGTAAAAAACTGACTTCTGCACATTTTTTTTTCTTTCTATTCCTCCTGCTGTTCCCCAAAACAGATGTCCCCTCAGCACACTGCAATCTAATGTACCCCTAGTGTCTTATCTACGTCCCAAAACCTCAGTGCTCCCAAACACAGATTCTCTGAGCACTAACTCACTCCTGGACAGCTGTATCCAGACTCAATGCTCCAAGAAATGAGAAGCTGGTGGTTGAAAGCTTCAGCGCACTCCCTGCCAGCCCAGCCTGGCTATTGTTTTTGTCTCTCAGCAGGCTGTACTCACTCCTTTGATCAAAATAACCCTGGACTCTGGTCTGAATGCAGATTTGAACTTTACAAATTGGGTCTCCCCCAGCTAACAAAGTGGGCATTTTACTCTCTTTCCTGCCAGCAGTAACAAAACTCCCTGCTCTGGCTCACAGCTGGTAGCATTTTAGTCAGGCAATCCCTAAGTAATCTATTATAATTTTTTTCTTCCTTCAACAGTGTGTTGGTTTTCCCAATGGCAAAAATCCACTATAGCCATAATTCTCTCTGAATGCAGGCTCCAGCAGGGCTCCTGGAGGGAGCAATTCAGGTGCCTGAACACAGATGTGCAATGCCGTAATAGGTGATTTGGGCTAGCCAAGATACCCACACTGGGCTGGCAGAGATGATGTAGGAGCTGTGGAAGATACCTTTCCAGAGGGGCAGCCAGAGCCCAGGCAGGCTGTAATAGAGTCTTGACAAGATCTCAGCTGGTTTCAGATACCTGCAGCCTGTTCAGGTAGCACTGTGCCATCAGAGGGGCAGATTGCTTCTGTGCTCATCAGCACAGTGGATAAGTAAGTTTGCCCCATACATTATCAAGGTTCAAAAATGGATCATTACATTATGTATAAAAACCAGAACTTCAGTGTTTATCCTGCCATTCCCACCTCTGCAAGGACAAATATCAGTACGCTTGTATTCTAATCCTTATGCCTACAGGTAACTACTTTATGTATCTTATACATGTCTACATCTGTCTGCATGTATCAGATTTTCCAATCCTTCTGTCAACTAAATCTACTGGCTTGTGGGTTAAACCCTTCAGAGGAGAAAGGAAAGCTTTGTTCCTTGTATTGTTTTGACTTTAGGATTCTTTTCTATCTTGGTTTAGCAAAACCACTAGTGTTAGCTACACTTTGTGTGCAAGTGAAATTTCTCATTAGACAAATTTGACTGGACCAGGACTCCTAAACTTGCCTGACTTCCTCAGCCAAATCCCAGCCTCTTCACACATCTGCATCTCATTAACTGTCAGGGGTAGCTCAGGAGCTCAGTGACAGCTACAAACCCCAGGGCTGTGGGGCAGAGCAAAGGTCCAGCTCACTGTCTCAGACCATGGAGTGTAAGCAGATACCTGGCAAATGCTTAGGTAACCTCAGCCCAGGGCAGTACTGTCCTTGGAACACAAGAGTCAGCACACACAAAGTGGAGACTTGATGTCTCCCTGGGGCTGGGGAAGCAGAAGGGAAGCAAGAAGGGTAAAACCAGAAAAGCCACTGCAACACAGAGTACCAGCAGAGCTGTTTTCCTCTACCTGCCTGGGATGAGTGAGGTAAAATGCCGTAGTTGCAAGAACATTATCTCTGCAACAGATTGGGCTGGATAGCCTGTCTTGTTTCTGCCCTCATTTTGTATGCTCTGAGATGCTGGCAAGACAAAATACTGTATAAATGCATGGGCAAATACACTGCAGTGCAAAAATCAGACTGAATGGGACCACAACATCATCCCTCCATGCTCCCAGGACTCTGCTCCAGATTGCCAATCTCTGGTTTGTGCTGACTCCTTTGAGCATCTGCCCATGTTCTGATCATAATGCACAGCTCTGTTTCACAAGAACTGAAAATGGGCACAGCAATACATCCTTGAAGGCAGATGTGTGTGGAGATATGCTGATTGCTGATGGATGAAGTCCCAATGGATAGCACTTACTGGACCAGATCTCTCTTCCTTCTGTGCATTGCAAACAGCTTTCTGTGTGCATCCTTTTACCAGCAGCTCTTAATAACAAACACCCCATCCTGCTTTTCATACAGATCTGCTGCTAAACAGAACATGTATTATGGTTTTAAAGCCACTTTCTTGTTAAACTTACATTTTGTATATCAATGTAACATGAAAGCTAAAGAAGGACAAAACAATCCTAATATTGGTGAAACACATACCTAACCCAGGCAAACTGGCATCCTGAATCTTAACACAAGGGGGAAAAAAAAGCTGCAAAGGACATGGAAAACCCCTGAAGAAAGAAAAATTTAGATGTCAAGGACAGTGCTACTATTTTGCAATGCCATTTTAACCCAGTTACACAACTAGAACTGAGTAAAGTCACACAAAGCTTTTCCAGCTCTGCACCAAACTAATTATACCCATTTCAAAATATAAACTCTTAAAATAAAGTAAGCACAAACACAGGTCTGTGCTGCTGCAGCTGGATAGGATACCTTTCATCTTTCTCAAAAAGTACAGCTGAAGGCAGAGTCCTGCAGCAGAACTGTCTGAATGCCATAACACAATTACTTGGCCACCTGTGGGACAGAATTGCCTTGGGTTTGGGAGATTTTATGTAAGTAAATGCTCTTTCTTGGAAATCAAATGGTGAATTTCATCAGCTTTTTAACCCCATTGTCTACAGTTTTCCTTCAAACCCCATTTTCCATTCTAAGATTTCTTACCTTTTTCTCACCATTTTTTTTAAAGTTTGTATAACAACTAGGACCAGGTCCCCTTCAGAATATTTGGTTTATTCTAGAGGTTACATAATTAGTCTAGTGCTTGAGAAGCAAAAAGCCTGGCAAACTGGGTTCTCCAGGGAACAGAGAGGCTGCAGAGATGCCCAGCTCATGAATCCCTCATCATCTAAGGCAGGAGATGGGAGTTTCAAAGGTCAGGTTGACACTTCAGGGTGTGCTGCACAACAGAGTTAAGCCCCTGATAATGAAAACTTAAAATGATTCAATACCAAAGAGCCTCAGTGAGATCTGATGGTTTCACCTATAACAGATGTGCAACTGAATTCAAGTTGCTTAAAGGGATGTACTGACTAGGTGCTGAAGCCTAAGGTATCCCTATTGTCTGAGAATTTGCAGGCTGCTGTTTTTCAAAAGGTTGTCAGTTCCTGTATGTTATGGATCTTCTTGCCTGACAGAAAGGCCATCCCACCTGGGAACGAGGGAGCACTTGCACAGCAGCCTGAAAGCATGGCAGGAAAACACTACAGAAGTAGATCAATCCCTGTATACTTTAATCTAGGAACAGTGCAGATGTAGACCTTCCATTAGCAACAGGCAGCACATCATCTGCTCCTCCATGGCAGGATGCATGTTCACTCTGCCCCTTCTGGCACCATCAGCTCAGGTCTGCAGTCCCTCCAACTTGCCACAGCTTCAGGCTTGTAAACACCAGGCTTGTTGAGGCTAATAAACAAAAACTGACCTGAGGCATAAAAATCTTCTGCCCAGACACAGATTCTACCAAAATCCTGGTGCTGAAGTGAGTATCATGTAGCAGGGAGTACTGAGCAGAAGTAATGGGAGGGTGCACTGCCAGCTCCTCCTATAAAGCACAAAATAAAAGCTTGGAGTTTGCCTTTTACTGTCAATTAGCACGTTTCCTTTTTTTTACAACACAGGATGCTTTTGATCTGTGCAGCTTCTCCATCCATCCTGAAAGCACAACCAGTGTGCTTTCAGGTAACTTTAGAAAGTGATTTAGTTTCCCTCTCCATTTTCTGCAGAAATTAACTGCTGTAAAAGGATGGGGTCAGGTTTAAAAAAAAATTTGCTCAGGCTTTACAAACTCGGTGGCTCACCACATGGCTTGATTTTTTTTTAAATGTTATTTTGTTATAATTTATTAATCCCTATGATGCAATAGATTAGTGCCACCTGCTTCACTTCTATAGATGGGATTTCCTACTCATCACCCTCAGCAAATTTTATGGCTTGGGACAGACAGATCAAAAAATGAAAAAAGTGCCAGACCTCACCCAGTGAATGACGCTTTCCCACAGTTCCACCCAGGTTCTAGACACTGGTTGACAAAAAAGTCCACGTTTTGATTTGCATGAAGAGCACAACTGCATGGGACTGGGAAGGAAGCTCAAAGCTGCTTACTTTGAGGCCAAAGCTTGGACAAAGGAAATATAGTCACTCCAAGCAGACAATACTGTGCATACCTTACTTCTATCACAAAGAAAAGGTAATTTTTTCCTTTTTTTCTTTTTTTTTTCTTTTTACACCTTTGTCCTGTTATTTATAGCTGCTTTGTTGTGGTTATGTGACCTTTTAAGGACCTTATGTGACCTTACCAGACTGCTGAAAGCATCTGGGTTAAAACACCTTCCCCACAGCAAAGCAGTGACCTTTTTAATACAGACCTGTTTTACAACATGAGTTCTTAAAAAGAGTTGCATCAGCCATAGCAGTGGAACAGCAAAGCACAGTGCAGGGTTTGAAAAGACAGCTGAGGAGCTGAGATTCCCAAACTGGCTTTGAGAAGCATATGTATACCCTCTGAGTAGGATGGAGCTGCTCTCAGACCCAGCCTGAGACATCAAAACATCTGATCCCCTGATGAGTGTGGAAAAGTCTGAGCTTGGCCAACAGCGACACTGCCTGCTTGTGTCCATATCATCCTGCATCCTGTGTGTGAGCTGAGGGTTTCCACTCAGCAGATTAGAACCTTCAGTGGGACCCAGTAAGGGATTTTTTTGCCTGTTGTTTGGCAGGATGCTGAGATTTGGACTTAGCAGGTTTGTTTTCATGAAAGACATCTGAATTCTGGGGAAAATCACATTTCTATGTAAAAGCATGAATAGCCAGTCCCCAAAATATTGAGGCTGAAGTAGCTATGTTCAGTTTTCAGTACTCCTCCACAACAGCACTGAGACAGGGTTTGCATCCTTTGCCATCATGGACCACTTCCCAACTTCTGGGCAAGACTTGTGGCATCATTGTGAGACTGAACCTGTAGAAGGACTGAAGGAATATCCAGTTTCCCTCTCCTTGGGGAAACAGTATCATTTCCAAAGAGATGCAATTCAAGTTATAAACATGCAAAACTTCAATTATTGAAATTAATAATTTGAATTATTTTATTTGATTGATCAGGTTTCAAAATTATAAAGCATTTAAAAAAAGAAGTGATCAATTCAAGAACTGATGTAATATGTTAGGTCTGAGGTCTATCTTGCTTCCTTCCCCTATCCCTGGCAGTAGCCAATACTGGGTACTTAGGGCAAGCACACTGATCCTTCCCAAGGATGCCATGATCCTCCAGCAATCTGCAGCTCAGAGTTTCTGACACAGTAAAATCTTTGAGAAAAATCCCTGTCTGAATTTTGCTCCTATGCATCTGTGCAGCCACATTTCGTAACCCTGTGAAGTTAGGAAGCAAGGAACCCACAGATTAATTGCCCACTGTGTGAAGAACCACCTCCTGCTCTCTCTTCAGTCTAGTTATGCACCTACTAAACATCATTTCATCTCTGCTTATGCATTGTCACGTGAATGCTGAGCTAAAATGTGCTGTCACATCTACTATGATTATTGGGGCACTAAACAGGTCACACAAACAAACCCAGGACAGCAATATTCCTGAGGCCACAGGATTAACAGTGTGACCTGCAGCGGCATTTCGATTTGCACCATTAGTGCACTCCTGAAGTTAATCTCTTGGTTGTCCCCAGCTACTATACCTTGGTTTACACTGTGAAGAGGTCACAGAGTAGCAGCTCGATTCACCCTGGATAAGGCTAAACCAAAATACATATCAAGAGGGTTTCTGTTATGCTTCAGCCTCATGGATGTTCAGTACCATGGATGAGACTAGATATTTTTCAGGACAAAACCCCCTTAACCTAGAGAGTTTGTGTGTTTGTGAAGGGTAAACATCAACTCCTTACCTTCAACTTTCAGTCCCCAGAAGTGATGCTGTGATGCTTCACTGCTTGCTGGTGAGGACAAAGCCTACACAACTTGCTCAAGGCTATAGGGAGCATCAAAGGGCAGTGTGAAGACAAAGCTCAGCCCTCCTGTGCTGCTTCTTGCCTCTGAGACATAACACAACTACGTGTGCAGTTATAACCTACTGCATCCAAACATCTCAGGCTACATATGGCCTTATATCAGGATGCACATCCAACCTGTTACCATCTGCAGTCAGACAACCCCCCCCCATCAGGTGGACCTGTCCCTCTCATCTTTCTCTCTTTCCCACAGAAAAGTGCCTCTATTTCCATCAATGAGCTCCACATTGACCTGGGACAATTTCACTCACTGGCTTCTGACCAAACTTAGTCCTGGATGCTGATAACACGTGACTAATAATAGGTCAGCAGGGCAAATACTGTGAGGCCAGAAATAATATAGCTCAGTGATGACAGTCTCTTCGTGCTGACAGGATAAGTGAGCAGTATCACTTTTCAAATGAGATTTATTGACTGCAGGCTCAAGGTGGAGAGGCTGCAAGTCATTCATCATTGACTTTCTTCCACTGTTTAACAAGTGCCTGTTGGCTCTGCTATGTAGATTGTTTATAGTTAGTTGAATCATGTTGCCTTGGAATCTTATAAAATAACAGCATTTCTCTTCCTCAGTCTTAGCTGAAGGGTCAATATCATCATCAGTTTGCTGTGAGTTTTATGTACATAATCTCTGGTTTAAACTTAAGGATGGGCAGAGGGAAAGTACATGACTTTCTAGCAAGTCTCATGTGTTTTATTTCCATGTTCTAGTCAGGAAAGAATGGCATTTAAAAAAATGCCTTTCTGTAAATACCTTAGCACATACTTTCTAATTTGTTATACAGCCAAATTTTGAGGAGATTAAGGACTAGATAATAAAAAGCATTGACATACCTAAATACCTCAGATAACTAATCTGTCTTGACTCTTATGACAGTGTCAATAGGCATCTGCAGGTCTTCAGAAATCTGGCCATGTGGAAAATAGTTTCAGATCCACAGAGCCTGTCAAATATTTGCAGGGTTCCCCCAGACCCCAAGAGTTTAATTTTTGCTAAACAAAAAGTAAAGCTGATGTGTTATAAAGGATCTAATGCATTTAGCATTATAGAAGAATCATAAAGAGAACAGAGGATGGGGAGAGAGAGACAGAGAAAGATGCTCAGTCATTAATGAAATTCCCCAGTCAAAACTAATGTCAATGCTCCATGGACTTCAGGAAAGCAAATTCAAGCCATGAATCACGACTGAAATATAATGAAAATGTATTGTCTGGATGAGACACACATGCAGGGTAACTTCAGAGATGGATGCTACTCAGTTACTTTGGCGTGTTGCATTTCTGAGGCTGACCCAGGGCTCCAGTTACTCAAGTTACCCATTTGAACATGAATTCCATTTTGTATAACCATCACCAGCTGCAGAACAGAGCAGAGCTTGTTTACAGTGACAGTGGCTTACAGGATACTCCAAAGAAACATCAAAGAAGGTGGCAGGTATCAAAGAGCTGTGGAAGGCAGGGAAGAAGACTTGTGTATGCAGCTGGAATTGCAAAAAAAATTACATAAGCAGAACATAGCTGCCTGTAAACAAGCTGCTTTTACAAATTCCTCCTTCAAAAAATTTGATGTAAACTCCTTAACATACTGCAAATAATTACATTCTTGAATTTCCTTTAATCTCATATGTGTGGTACTTCAAACCTGGAGTGACACCCCTGTGGTTTAAAGGTGATTTGCCCCATCTCCACCTTATTTCAGAAGGACACAAGGCTCCTGGAAGTGCTTTGCCATATCTCAAGCATCACAGTTGCCTCTGACACCTTGAGAGGACTAAAATAGCACAGGAAGCCTCTGGTTAAGCAGTTGAATCCCTCCCAGCAGGTCCTTTCTGACAGTGGTGTTTCTGATTGAATGTTCACTTTCACAACATGTGGTTTTGGAGACGTGGAAGGGAGCAAGACAAATCTGAGCAAGAGGTTTTTGCTTACCACTCTGCATTGTCATTGTGGCAGGCCTGGGTGGGCTAATGCACAGGGAGTGGTGTTGGGAGGAGTCTCTGCAGCTGGGCACCATGAGTAATCAACTCAGCAAATTCCCTGGAGCCTCCTGACTACTCCTCAGAGAGTAACAGCCCCATCTTCCATTTACTTCAGACAGGTGCATTTCAGGTAGACCTGCCCCTCCATCAGTAGGTGTTTCCCAAGTGAAGACAAGTGGCTATTCCAGGGAG
>NW_008670979.1:14688-20303 GCF_000695815.1 Acanthisitta chloris
TCTGGTCTCTCAGGCTGCCACTGCCTGTCTCTCCCAGCTGGCTCTGCTGCTACGAAGTCCTTTGTTTCCCACCCATTCACCAGGAGAAAACCACCTCTTCCACCCCAAAAGTAGGCATTTATGTCACTTTAAAGGCTTCTGACAGTTCAAGACAGGAAGGGTGCGGAGACCATGAGCTGCAGATGGAAGTACTGCTGGGTACTGAGCCCTTGGACTGCAGGATCAAACCAACCTTTTGGGACCCTCCCAGCCCAGAATATCCCACTGTAGACTGCAGGAGCTGTTGAAAGCCATCCTGTTAGCATTCCTGAGCAGCATATGGTCTCTGCAGATGACGCTTTTCCTTTCAACCACCTCAGTAAGTATTGCCACCTTGCAGTGGCCCCAGACAGCCTTACCACTGTTTCTGTCAAGTTTCTGGGTTATGAATTTAATATATATCTTTAGCTAAAGAAAAATATTAAGACAGGTATTGCAAATATTTTCAAGACAAGCCAATTAATAACTTTTCCATGTTCTCTCCTGGAGTCTCTGCTCCCCCAGGGGTTCAGTACAACTTGCTTTTATTTACAAAATATCCAAATGTGGATTTTTCAGGTAACCATCTACATAGCCTCCATAGACAGAAGGAACTGACAAAACATGACAAGATGAAGCACTTGCCCAAGGTCTCTTTATGATGTTGTGTGCCTGACAAATCATGAACTCTTCATTAACTTCAATGGACACCAATTTAGGCTCTTAGTGTTATTGCCAGGAGATTAAGTGAAAGTCAAAATGTTCTGACCCCAGTGCAGCCACAGAGAGTAACTGGATAGTAGTGCTTTAGATAGCTTGGGGACCCCCTCCCCTGTCCTGGACCTCCTTGGCTGGCCTTGGAGAATCCACCCAGCCCCTGGCACCAGCAGCTGAGCAGGTGGAAAGCCATGCCAGGTACACTAAGTTCAGTGTGGACCCACCGTGGCTTCTCTGTATGCTCAGTGCTGTGAGAGCAGAGACATGATGAACCCTTTTCCCACAGCACTCCTCCCCTCTATGGGTTCTTGTAGCTCCCCTCAGACTGCTGGACCCCCTGCTCTAAATAACACACAGCCATCAGTCTAGCTCTGTGGTTTCTCCATTTCACTAGATCATAACCAACCACCATGGAAAAGAGGATGAACCAGGTGGGTCCCAGTCCCTCTTACCGACCCACTGCCTCCACATTTCAGAGGAGAGGGGAGTCCAGAGAACAGGGGCCTGAGCTTTGCTGCAGAGATACTGAGGAGACTATGCTGACCAAACTGCTCTTAGAACTGCTGCTCTCTCACTGGTCTCCCTACAGAAAGGCTCCTGCAGAGTCAGTCCCTAGATCAAGCACCAAATACAAAACCACCACTGAAGAGAGGATCTCCAGATCCTACCTCAGCTGACCTCACATGTCTGTTCAGAGTCCTTCTGCCACTGCCTAGGTAAGCCCATGTCTATCTCTGGTTTAGCTCCTCTCTAACCCTGTCTCAGTAAGAGGTTTGTCTGCAGATCTGGGAAATATTGTGAGGAAAAAAAAGGCAATTCATTTTGTCAATGCTCTTCAGTGAGAGCAGTCTCTTAGCCACCCCCACCTATCAGCTAACTGCTCTTGGCCAGACATCAAAACCAAAGTCAAGCCTGAACCACCACCGATTTCAGTGTAAACTTTGCCTAGGAGTTGCTCAGGGAAGCCCATGTGTTCTCAGACTGTATTAATCAAAGAATCATAGAATCATCCAGGTTGGAAGAGACCTCAAAGATCATCGAGTCCAACCCTACCATTGTTACTAGACCATGGCACTAAGGGCCACATCCAGTCTCATCTTGAAAACCTCCAGGGATGGTGAATCCACCACCTCCCTGGGCAGCACATTCCAATGCCTGATCACTTGCTCCATAAAAAATCTCTTCCTGATATCCAACCTAAACCTCCCCTGGCAGAGCTTGAGTCTGTGCCCTCTTGTCCTGCTGCTGGTTGCCTGGGAGAAGAGACCACCCCCCACCTGACTCCAACCTCCTGTCAGGGAGTTGCAGAGGGTGATAAGGTCTCCCCTGAGCCTCCTCTTCTCCAGGCTGAACACCCCCAGCTCCCTCAGCCTCTCCTCATGGCACCTGTGCTCGAGTCCCTTCACCAGCCTCGTTGCTCTTCTCTGGACCTGCTCCAGCCCCTCAATATCCTTCCTGAACTGAAGGGCCCAGAACTGTACACAGTATTCAAGGTGCAGCCTGACCAGCCTGCTTAGATGCTTTCCTGCCTCTTTCTGCCCATCTCACCCACACAATCATTTTCTCTGGGTGTCTGACACAGAGACAGAAACTCAACAAACGCAGCAGCTTAGGGGGGCAGAACCTCTCATTTCTCTTTGCGTGACACAGACGACAGCAACCAAAATACTTTTTCCATGTTCCCAGCTCTTCCCCATCTGACAAACTTAAGGAGAGGGGAGTAGAATAAGGGGTCAGGTGTAAAGTTTACTCAGGCTAGGGGTAAAAATGAATTATAGTCATAAACATTTACAGAGAGCTCAGCGGCCAAAAGTACACAAATTGGAAAGAAACAAGTTGCTTGCATGAGTTGAAGAAATATTACAATATACTCATGCATGTAATTCAAGACAAAATGAAGCTCACTGTTGAGCTTTGTTGAAAGCAAAGTTGACCATGACATGTTACTTGATGCAATCTGATGAGAAAAAAAAACCCTATGAAATGTAGTAGCTGCAAATGAGGTCCCTAATTCACAGGACATGAAGTACATTGTAAGGTGAAGGTTAGAGAGTCCATTTTGCTTTATACAAGTGTTTTACAAAGTACTTTGTCCTCTCTTGGTACCACAGATAACCTGATGCTTCCTGGTAGAGCTGGACAAATAGCCACCAGCACAATGGGTACAAATGTACAGCAATTTTTCCACTTTGGAAGAGAAAAAACACCATTTCCCCCCTATTTTCTAACTACTAGACATCTGGCCATAGTTGAAGCACCATCTAGTACTTTCTGGTTAGCCTTAGTTAAACACATATTTGTAATTTTCAAAACCTAAACTGTAGTTAGGGAGTTATGATGGTATCCATTACACTAGTGCTCTTTTATCATTATTACAACTTCTACCCAAAATGTTGGCAGTATTAGGACAATTCAGCAACATGTAATTTAACTTACCTCACATCCAGAGTTGAGGGTGGTCCCTCTGATCAGGTCCAGGGTCACTGATGGGGCAGGTTCAGAGAAAGTTGTTCTTGCCTTTGCCAGAAGCCAAAAGCTCTTTTATCAGCTCTCGCCCCATCACTGCGAGACTTGCACCAGATCTCACTCAGGTGAGAACCATCAGCTAATGGCTGAACAAAGAAAGCTTATCACCATCTCAGAAATCAACCTGCAAGCTCTGTGAGCATTGCCAGGCCAAGGTGCCTGTCACCTGTGGTGTCAGGCAGGATGCAGCTGTGTTTCTTCCATGTGATTTATTGGTTTGTAATTTCAATGGGGTGAGTGACTCTATTTTCATCCGAGCAATACCAAAGCCAGACTGAAGTTGATGTGATCATAAAGTAACCATGCTTTGCCCTCATGGGCTCTCAAATACCGTGCACACCGTTACATCCCACATTGTGTCTCTGCAGCACAAGACTCATCCCACACCAGTTGGTGACCCTCTCCTCGCTGCAGAGCAGTCCCTGTAGCCCAGTTGCCATCAATGAGGCAGAAGGGAGCGAGTCCTCCTTCCTTGCTCCTCTTGGCTGGTGGCTCAGTGCCAGTTAGGAAGTTATTGAAGCCACTGGCAGATGTGTAGGTGAAGGTGTGGTGGGGCTGGGTGATACACCCAGTTACCAGAATAGCATCAAACAGCCCAGATCCTTAACCTCACTTTTCGTCATTACCAAACACTATTTCAGCATGAGCTGGGGCACATCTATCTCAGTGCTACAATCATAAACCTTCCCTGGTAGCTCATGGTTGCCTACATGACATTTAGTTAACCTAGTTCAACTATGAAGCACAGTTCCAGGGACGAGCTGTTCTTGTGCTTCTGGAGCCCAGTTACCCCAGAAACCTACCAGCACCAGTTGCAGGAAGGGAAGGAGAGTTCCAGTTTTCTGTTGTTCCAAGTCCCAGGTCTTCTGAAGAGACAAACCGGCTCTGCCAGTTGTCTTTTAACACAGGCAAAGCCCAAGTGTCTTCTAGGGCACCGAGAACCAGGTTGTAGCACAAGGTTGTGGCAGGGTCAAGACCTGAGTACTCACTATCAGTAGGATATGGGACCTAGTGCAGGGAATCTGTGTATGCAAGTAGTCCAGACTCCATGTGGTGGTTCCCCACACTCCTGTCCCAGTGCCACTTGCAGCAGTCGTCAGTGTGAGCCCTTCAGGAGGGGCTGACCCTTTGCTTCAGCAGTACCAGTGAGAGTGTCACCCAGGACAGAAGCTTGCAAAGAGCATGGCAGGTCCCCCAAAACAGCCACACAGACAGATATCAGCCAGTTCTCTCCTCTGCAGCACATGACACAGAGAAACCCTCAGAAAAACGGATCTGGAAGCAGAAGGGAGAAAGTATGTTTATATCTTGTGTTCATGTTGCCTCTCTGCATGAGCCCTGGTCAGCTGGGATTTGATCTGCTTCCTCTACCCCAGTGTAATGAAGCATGATTGGTTCTTATCTTCTGTTTGCCACAGAGGCAGGAAGCTCAGCAAGTCCTGTTGTGCCTTCTGTTCCCACAAAGCACCATCCCAAATGGGAGTATCTTACAGAGAAGGGCTTTTGAGTCTTCTCTATTGCCACAGTGCTACTGCACTTTGAAGTCCTGAGGTACGTGGATTTAGCTGTAAGAATCACAGAGTCCCAGAATGGTTTGGGTTGGAAGACACCTTAAAGAACATCTAGTCCCACACCTTCTACTAGACCAGGTTACTCCAAGCCCCATCCAAATTTGCCATCAACACTGCCAGGAATGAAGCTGCCACAGCCTCTCTGGGTGACCTGTGCCGTGCCTCACTACCCTCACAGGGAAGAATTTCTCCTGATATCTAAGCTAAACCTCCTATCTGCCAGCATGAATCCATTCCCCCTTGTCCTGTCATTTCACACCCTTGTAAATAGTCTCCAACTTCCCTGTAGGTTTTCTTCATGTACTGGAAGGCCACAATTAATCACCCTAAAGCTTCTCTTCTCCAGGCTGAACAATCTCAATTGCCTCAGCCTTTCCTCATAGCAGAGGTGCTCCAAGAATTAAGTTTAAAAGAGGGTGGCCACAAACTGTCCCACGGGAAGTGTCCATGCTGGCATGATCTCAGTGTGATTCAGAGTGCCACGGTAAAGCATTTAGGATATGAAAGCATGTGTGCCTCTGCCTGTCTGCAGCTACCCCAGGGTGGGTTTTCTCTCTGCAGCTCCTCAAGATGTCTCTGCTGGATCTGGTGGACATGTTTAACTTGCTCAGTTGCAAGTAAACACTCAGTGATAGAAGAAAGGAAGAAGATGGGTGTGGGGAGTGAAAATAGAGAGAGGGAGAAGAGAACCAATAAAAGGAGAGGGAGAGGAAAAGAAACCCAGTGAAATAGGATAAGGTGAAAGAAAAAAAAATAGGGCACATTGCAGAACAGATAGTGCAT